>NW_023468931.1:2100-5647 GCF_013731165.1 Rhagoletis pomonella | reverse complement strand
CGGGTGAAATCATCAGCCCTAGTGTGAAGTAACAAAATTGATTGTATAAATTTTGAATTTCCAATTCTAATTTGCGAGGTTCAAAGCCTTCTACAAAAAAATGTATGCATATAGAAAGTAGGGCCTTCGATTTCTGCTCGTACATTCTCGAGCATTTCGATACCCGGGAAATCGAGTAATCGAGTTCTCGACACGATCTCGGGTATCGCCATTCTCGCGAGAAATTTCGAGTAGTTATCGAGACATACGTATGTAAGAGCATATCGAACGTATTAAAAACAAAATCAAAAAAAAAAAATGTATGTGTAAATATTAAATATTCTATTGTCAAAAAAAAAAAATGTTTGTGCGTATAAGAAAAATTTACCCACCCGACCAACGTACACGAGAATGCATCCGTTTAAGGAATTTTAGCAACACTTTCGCGTACAAAACTATTGAAAACGGGTTACGAAAAAGTATCGTAAAAGTATTACCTGTCGCTCAGTTTGTGACAGCAGAACTCTCGTTCTCGACATGCGTTTTCAAAAGGTTTTTCGAAGTGTTTTCGATAGTAGAAATGTATCTCAGGCGGAAGTTATTTCGATCCGTTTCGCTATCGAGAAATTAGTGAGAAGGGCAATGTTTTCGATCCATTCGATTATCGAGAAAGTAACGAAAGCGTAAAAGTTTGTTTCGATTTACTCATCGAGAATGCATCGAGAGAATCATCGTAAACAAACATTAAAATGACTAGTTTACGATAATTACAGCTGTTCCATTCCAGTTTATTTCCATATTTAACATAATAAACGATTACATTAGTTCAATTTTCTCGTGTTTCAAAACAAAAATTAGGTTTATATAAACGTATTTAGATGTGATTTAGATAAATGTTATAGTAATTAAAATAATAAATGTACATTAGTTAAGAATTTTAATATGAAAATATACAATTAAAACATATTATTATCTGACTTCAAAAAGGAGCATGTTTATCTATTTTTCGGAATATTTTATTTTATTTTATGTACATATATTACCGGGTAACTTTGGACCACGTGAACCGTTTACGATTATTCTTTTTTTATAGGAAGGCGATACTTCAAGGGTGGTCCCATACTAATTTGGTTTAGTTGTGATCATCGTGTCATGAAGAAATTAACGGTATTCCTAAATTTTTTATGAGCCTTGAAGTCGCTGGTATTTTTTGCTCAAAAATTTCTTGTTGTTGAACATCACTTTCCATCCTTTGTTTTTTTTTTCTTGATATTCATAGATTTTGCAAACTCCGCCTGATCCTACGGGATTTTTGAATTGTGCTATTTGTTAAGGATAGTTATTTTTTTAGTTTAATACATTTATCCTGCAAAGGAGTTTCAATACTTACTCCGAATTATTACATGGTTTCTTAAATTATAAAATTTGATTAACTGGTTAGTGTTTAGTACTTATGTTCAAATTACTTTAACTTACTTTTAATATTTTGAAATATTCTTAAAAAAAATTTTATTAAACCGATGCCTCCTTCTATATATTTTTGTGAATGTTTGTCCAAGAAAGGTTAGTGAAAAATTATAAAGCAAATACATTCTCGATGCCTTCAACGGATAGAAAAGCAAAAATAAAAACTTCCGTTTGAAATACGAGACTCTTAGGCGAGCGAGCGAGCGAGCAAACTCCTACTCAATGCCTCGCAGACAACGAGGCGCTCGCAGCTCGTACTCGTAGCAGCAATGAGGCGAGGCACGAGAAGTTTGGCTCGCTCGCCAAACGAGCGAGCGCTGCTTGTTTGCTCGCGCTCCTATTAAACGAGCGAGGCTGTTGTGTTGCCTCGCTCACAGTGCGTCTGCATACTCACTCTGCTAGGAAAGACGAGTGAGCGACGAGCGAGCGCTCCGAGTGTACTATACAACACATGCATTTTTGTGCATAAAAATGTGGGAATGTATGTCAATAGATTATGTACGAAAGTATGTTAATGATTGTATGCACGATTGAGAGAATACAAAGGTTGCGCCGATCTCGGACCGCTATTCCTCTCTTAACGAATTTGACAGAATCGTTGTTTGCATGACGTCACACTGGTGCAACTTGTTTACGTTTTCCTTGCAACATTTTTTCTTCTTCTTCCATTCTTGCTCACGTTTTGGCATTTCTCTCTCGCAAGTGCACCAGTGTGACGTCACACAAAAGTTATTCTCAAAAATCCTCTCTGATCGGCGCAATCTTGTATTCTATCATTCTTGGATTGTATGTACATATGTGCATATGCATATAAACATGGGAATATTATATTAGGGCAGCATTTAAAACAACAAATAAAATTGATTACATACATAAGCATAGATTATGGAATGAATTATTTTTTAGAGTTATATTCATACATGTGTACACACATAACATGCTTATTTATATATGTTTGTATGTATGTATTTATGTATATATGCATTTATGTATGTATGTATATATGCATGTATTTTGTCTTTACAGGGAAAAGTAAGTAACGAAGATATTATAATCGTTTGTGCAGAAACAAAAAACAAGTAAGCACATGTTAACACCCTCAAAATAGTTTGCTACTTGTAGCAGTTATGCTGTATACCTGAATGAAATATAGTCCTTGGTGAAAAAATTTATTTGTGGCCTGTTGTCCAAGGACATACATATGTACATATGTATGCATGTATATATGGATATGTAGACATGGGAAAATTTGCGTAAACAAAGAATAGAGACCGGTTCGCATACAACTTTGGCGTTGCGTTGGCGTCGAATTTCACAGCAGCCGTCCACATATCCAAAATGTGGCAACGCTAAGGCCAACACAAAGCAGAAAGATCGCTGCGTCGGTCGCCAGCTGTTGCAAATAAATAAAATTAAATGAAATGTTTTTTCCTTTTAATAAAATGAAGGCAAGAAATATAATTTTTCATGCAATTATTGATATGAAATATTAATTTATCTCTCGTTACTATGTTAATTTAGTGGCCAAAGTAGTCTCTGCCAAGCTTCATTGTAGTACGCATACTTTTAACTTGCGTTCTGTCAAACCAACGCCAACTACAAAGTCAACGCGAAAGTTCTATGTGGACCAGCCTTAATTATAAAATAGTAGTTTGTATTATCCTACATACATACATATGTATGGGGCTAAACCAGGAATATTCATTTGAAAATGCTGATGTCCTACTCATTTATGAAATGAATGACAAAATAATGATTTTTATAAATATTATATTCTCATTTATACATATGTAACATAGTTACTTAGTCAAATTACTTGTAATTACTTGTATGTAAGAATACAAAGACAAATTATTTATCAGAAGCATTGCCCCTTACATATTGAAAAAAAAGTAATAAAAGCTCTCAAAAAAGCAAAATCGCTACAGCGAAAAAAGTGTTTGAAAAACCGCATAAATTCAAATCCGCATAAAAAAGAACCGCATAAAAAGAGACCTAAGTGTATAAGTTGAAATTTTATAAGAAAGTATTGAACATTAAAAACATTATACCTACATAGATATGTATGCACATATGTGCCTACCTAGTAGATAAAACTGGT
>NW_023468931.1:0-2000 GCF_013731165.1 Rhagoletis pomonella | reverse complement strand
CCGCATAAATTCAAATCCGCATAAAAAAGAACCGCATAAAAAGAGACCTAAGTGTATAAGTTGAAATTTTATAAGAAATTATTGAACATTAAAAACATTATTCCTACATAGATGTGTATGTATGCACATATGTGCCTACCTAGTAGATAAAACTGGTAAAAATAGCACGAATCTACTCTTCTGTGCATGAGAATATATACATAAATATATACAAACATATGTGTATATACATATGTATGTATATACATACCTGCATGCGTGCATACAATCCTTACTCGAAATTCTTAGTTGCTGCAATTTTTATCCCATACATTTTTGCCGTTCAAACAACGCGTTTGCCTGTCTAATCTGCTTGCCACATTTGCCTCACTCGCTTACTCGCCTCGCTTGTCTGCTGCTGCAAATGAGTGCCTCGCTCGCAACGACGCCGTCGCGAGGACAGAGCTAATGAGGCCCTCGTTTGCTTGCCGCTCTAATCTTGCGCTGCCCTCGTTTGCTTACTCGCTCGCTGGCTGCTCAGCGCGTGCGCTCGTACTTAACGAGTGCTCGTTTGCAAACAGCCTCGCGTGTTGCTCGTGAGTTGCGCTAGCTCAGAGCAAACTAACGAGCGAGCGAGGGGCTAAAATGAGGCAAATCCGAACCCTGCTCTTAGGTGAGGCGGAGTTTGAGGGTAAGAGAAACTATCGTAAAACACGTAACATCCGCTAACTTACGTTTCTTTGTGGGGTGGGTAGTTCGATGTATATGCTGTATGTATGTATGTGTATAATTGGCGTTTGATGGCTCCAGCAAAGAAAGTGAGTAAAAGTAATAAATGGATAAGAACAGTGCAACCTGGTATTTGTAAAGCTCCTCCATATGGTTGGACAATACTGACCTCACTGAAAAGGAACATGCGCATGGTTGATATTCTGGAGAGCTCCGAGTATTGCGCTTGAAAGAAATTCAACAGTTCTGGGTTTAAATACCCTAAAGTAAATACGCTGCCTTAAATTCACCATGGAGAAGCTCGCGAGTATTACGAACAATCCCGGGAAATCGAAGGCTCTAATAGAAAGTTTGTTTCTTCGTATGTATGAGCACCTGGTATTGGGAAATGAAAATATCGTTTTGTACAAATAAAATTTGGTTTGTTATGTAAAGTTGAACGCAAGTTTTGTTAAAAAATGGACTGAGTAATGAAAGCTGTTGCGTACTTTTGATCATGGGTAATGCTTTACCAAATTTATAGCAGTAGTAAAAAAGCAGAAGCAAAACGACTATTTTCTACTATACAGATTTTCTTCTAGTGTCAAGTAGTACTGAATGATCAAAAGTGTATTCATTTAACCAAAATTTACAATCAAGGTGATTGCGAGGGTTTATATTATATTATATTATTGTTCGTTCTTATGAAAACGTTCTCTTAGGGTTTGTTACCATTTCGGTTTGGGGTTTTAAGCGTTCTTGGGAACAAAACTACGAGAACGACATTTTGTTTCCTTCATACCTTTTGTTCTCGGGCCCTGGTTTTTACGCACCATTCTATAGAGCAATTACAATAATTCAAAATTTATGTTTTATAATGAGTAAAACGGACGTTTACTTTCAAAAATGGGTTGAAATCTGACTCAGTTATTCAACTTTACATGAAAAAATACAATTTTTGGCTGTACAACTGTAAAATGTTTGCTTAACCGCTTTTGACGTAGAATACGTCTTACATTTCGAAATGGAGGATATTCTCAAATGTTGTAGTTGTAATTTTTAGAGCTTCATCAAAACGCTTATTGCTCGAGAACTAGTGAAGCGATTTCAAAGAAAAATGTGGCGTTTTTTTTATCCAGCGGTATCGATTTCTCCTTGTAGTGAACAGCAATATTCTGAAATAATTTTTAATGCAAATTTTAATATCGCAGTTAATTTTCAGCCGATTTTTTAAAAATATACATTACTTTGCTCGAAATTAAACATACTTTTTATATTAATTCGGTAGTTTTCAGTAAGTAAATAGTTTTAGT
>NW_023468930.1:0-5648 GCF_013731165.1 Rhagoletis pomonella | reverse complement strand
AAAGAATTATAGAATTATTCAATGTACCCATGACGTGCGAAAAAGAAATCATTACTTATCAGCGTTCTTTTAAAAATTATGCAACTATGCATTATCAATTATCAAAGAAAGTATTACGTTTACCTGTACTGCCTCTACACTAAACCTAATTCTACAAGCTTTAATTTATTTTACTCATCCCGCAGAACAACGAAAACGGCTGTCATTTTATGTAGTTATATAGATAATTAGATAGCATTGGGAAAAAATTTCACTTACAGTACTTGGTTTCATAGGGATTCGGATTCCTTCCTCATTGAAGTAGTAAAGAAATTTCGCTGTACTGTATAAATAATATCGGCGGAAAATTGGGGAATACTGAAAACTTAAGTGAAAATGAAGTGTTTTATGAAGACTAACTGCTTTATGAATCTCTCCTCAGGACATATCTGCGAGACATGTAATAGTATTTGTTGTAGTATGGTAAGCAAATAACTTGTGTCAAAACCAAGCTAATTGGACAATGTTTTCGAGTAATACTTAAACACATATACTCATCTTTTGAACATAAAAAACCTTGCGGGAAATAGTCTGTCTTACGAATGCTAAGTCGTGTGTTCACATTTTATTTACTGACTTTACAATTTTTTTTAACGGTTGGCATCAGTTTACATTAAAATAGTGCAATATTTTAGCTGCTATTAATTTCGCACAGCAAAGTAATCATTTGACCTAATGTACAGTGGTCAAAAAATTATAGCCGAATCATTTTTTCCAAGTTCTAACGTATTATTTTTGTTCTCATTGAACTAGTATATAGTTCGTTCATTCATTCATCAAAATCAATCAATCGGACGTATTCATAGTCAAAATAAAGACGAAACTAAAGTGAGTTGCGGCTTTTTGACATCATTGTCTATGTAATATCTGCCAAAAAAGCTGCTACTAAATTTAGAGTCGACTTTATTTCGACTATGAATATGCCAATCAATGATATTTACCAATCACGGTTGCCATTTCCAATTTATTTTTCGGACCAAAAATGGACCAATATTTATTACATCGGGAAATTGTGTGGAGTTTATCCCTCTTTATCGAGAAAATATGCCAATTCAGTTTTTAAAACGATTTTTTTTATATTGCATTCAAAGTGAATTACAATTGTGTATTATTAACATTAAATATATTATTTAAAGTTATAAGTTATAATTTATTTCTTAATTTCGTTTATATTAATGCTAAATCAAAAAAAATTGCGCTCAGCTGCTGCGGAACTGTGAGGCAGACTAAAAATGTTATGAAATAAGTCACACAATTCTCCAAAGGCCGCTTCACCCAATCCATTTTAATCAAACTTACTTGTTTGTTAAACTTTCTATATTGGTACAGTTTTTGAAGTGATCTTCACTTAGCCTCAATTTGAAAAATTGAAATTCAATTATGTCTGCATCATTTACCAATGCAGGAAATTGGTCGAGTAGGGCAAAAATTGATACATCAGTATCAGAAAGAACTTTATGTGGTGTAATAATTTCAAGGTGTTTAATATCTTTTCGATTGAAATGGAATATTATTTTCATGTACTAATCATCATGTCAATTTCATGTCTTAACAGCGGTCGTCCCTCGGCAGGCAATGGCATGGCAAACCTCCGAGTGTATTTCTGCCATGAAAAGCAGCTTCTCATAAAAATACAATCGCCATTCGAAGTCGGCGTAAAACTGAAGGTCCCTCCGCTTTGTATGACGACATCAAGGCGCACGCCACAAATCGGAGGAGAAGCTCGGCCAAACACTAACATACGTGTAAGCGCCAACCTATTATTATTATTATTAAATGCTAATTTTTGCTACCTTTCCATATTTTTGCCAGCCACTTTAATATTGGTCGCCGAGTAATTGAAATTAGCTAATAGATGATTAGCCATGCCATATTTGAAGATCAGTGGCAAGGCGAATTCACACTTTTAGCAGGTGCTGCCAATCGGCCCTATGCTGAATATCGTCATCGTCGAAGATCGTCAGCGCATCAGCAACATGGCTGACGATGGGCGTATCGCCACATTTACTGACGACGACGATACTCAACATAGGGCGCAATATTCATCAATTAAATAGAAAAAATTTAAAACGCAAGCTTTATTGCATGAAGTGAAAGGGTGATAATATCCTAACCAAAGGCTTGTGAAGTGGACCATTTTAAAAAGAATTGGACCAATGGACCAAACGAAAAGAAATTTCGTCCACTTGGACCAAAACGGCAACCGTGTTACCAATAACTTTCAGTTTAGCCTAAATAACGCGAATGAGATCTATGCATCATAATTATAACAGTTTTATTAGAGCCTTCAAGCTTTACATTTAAATCATTGCTGGCGCATATCCGTAAAACCACCAATTTTGCAAGCCACATATAAGCCTCAAAATTTCGAGGTTCATTATTTTTGAAAACTATGCCCATTATAACGCGAAGGGAGACGAAGACATGCTTTGCGTAAATAGTAGTAAATTTTAGTAAATACTACTACCAGTAATTGAGGAATTGAGTCCACAATTAATAACATTAATGGCACGCGTGTCATAGGTTCGCCAGTCCTGACCTAGCCTATCAACTACCCAAATTCATATGGCGGTGTTTGTGATGCAGCGATTGATACCGCCCTAAGAATTTGTGTAATTGATCGCTGGTAGCGATTTTGATCGCATCGGGCGATGCGAATTCACTGGGTTATAAACGTAGGCTATAATTTGTAAGGAGCTGTAAGCGGAAAACTTTATGTGTGCTTATGAATAGTTGTTGATAAAATCAAAATTATTTGCTTTTAAATTGAAATTGTCGATCCTTGTTTTTTACAAAAGTACATTTTAGAAATACATACTTGTAAAAAACAACACGGCCTATATTGACCTACCCTTTCAGTGGACGAACCCAAAACTTCACCTCTGGCATCTATGATGAAGCAGCGCACGGTGGTAGTGCCTACGTCCAAAGTGGCAATGTAGATCATCTTAGAATATATACTATAAAGCAATCAACGTTTAATTTTTTATTACTTCTATAAATGAATTAAAAAGTATAAAAATAACGAGCACAAAACAGTGGCGCTATCCCGACCTATGGACTAAATGAGAATGCGGCGGTCGCCTGTGTGGTGTTTAGCAGGTAATACCTTATATAGTACATATGGGGATGTACACATGTACAAATGAATAAACGAGAATATTTCGATCGTACATATTAACATACATATATACATATGTACCAGAGGCGGACCCAGTAGCAATTCTTGGGGGAGAGGGGGAAAAATATTTTTTCAACATATATCGTGAATATAATACTAAAATAGTATGTACTGAAGTAGACAAAGTAGACAATGTTCAGAAAAGTGTAAAATTTTTGGAATCTTTCCAAAATTTTAGAATTCTAAGAACTATCTAGGTTTTATACACAAGTACCATCTACATAAGAATATTTCGGCAATTTGTGATGTTTCACATGTTTACATTTTAGCATGCATTTCAGAATAAATAAAATTCTCAAAATTTTGGAAAATATAAAAATTTCTAAAATCTCAATAATTTTGTACATTTCACAAATTCTCATTTTAACAAATTTCTAGAACCTCCCAGATTTCGATAGTTTTTAAAAATTTGGAAATTATTCTAAAAATAAGATATCTCAAGAAATTTAATAATTTCATAATATTCAAAATTTTGGAATTTTTGTTAATTTCTAAACCTGCGAAAATATTCAAACTTGCTGTGACTTTCAACTATGTAAAATAGTACAAATTGGAAAAAACAAAAAAAGGAAAAAGTGAAAATTAAGTAATTTGAAAATTTTGAAAATTCAGTGAATTCGAAGAACTGGTAGGCATTTTTCAACAGTGTGTATTAATTATGTATATGATACAAATATAATTTTTCAGAAAAATAACGAAATTGATCAATCATTGCGCAATTATGCGGATGCAGACGGTCAATAATTGCGCAATTTTGTAAGTGCTCACGATGTTGCAGGAAAATCGCACGCAGCCTCGAGCTATGGGCCTTCGAAGTTCGAAATCGGACCTTTGGTAAAAAATTATTTTTAATTACTGTATGTAAACTACTAAAAAAATTCAAAAATAGTCGTGGAATGCCTTTTGCATTTATTTAAACGGTATATAACTTTTTTTTGTGCAAACTTATATTACAGATGCTATAGGGGGTCAAAGGTCAGATCTTCGAAAAATTAAAAACCTTATGGATATTTAAAAAAATTTTGAAATGATTTTTTAAAAATTTGTGGCACCTGTAAATAAAGTTATATACCGTTTAAATAAGAGCACAAGGCGGACTTCTATATTTTTACTTTTTTAGTTATTTACATACAATAGGACCATTCCATTGTGACTAGTGGGACATTTTACTCCAGAATGTGATCAATTGTGAATTTTAATAGTTAAAACCGATATCGAAAGATATTTTTTAACATAGAACGATAACTAATGTATAAAATTGCTTTAACAAAAATACCAAACGATATCTTAGTTTGATTGAACTATCATTTGAATGAATGTGACTGGTGGGACACTGAAAAGAACTCTATTTTACCCTTGTGCACTCAAAGATGAATTTTTGCCAAAACACTTAATTCTCACGAACGGTATATTTGTGTTATAAAATATGAATTATATGCTTTTGTTTTCAATAAAAATTAGGGTTAAATAATCTTCATAGAAATATTAAAATATATTTAAGGTTGTGACTGGTGGTACATCTCCTTGTGACTGGTGTAAAGTAATTATGCATGAAATAAAAGTTTCAATAGACAAAATTTAAAACTTCTCTTGATTTTTTTAAATATTTCCCCACAGGTTAATGAAATGTAGTCGTTCAAAAAGAGGTTACTACTGAGATAGAGATAATTAGGGCATATTTAAATTTATGTCGTTTTCTTCTTTTCAATGGAATGACCCAATAATTAAAAATCAATTTTTACCAAAGGCCTTATTTCGAATTTTCGTTGTTGGTGTTTCCGACAGGGTAGGAGTGTGATGTATAATGTGGAACGAACTCGAATTTTGAAAGCCCATATCTCGATTTCGGAGGCTAACTTTGAAAAACGGAGAAATTACTTTTTTACTTATGACTCAATCTCTTAAAAAAAATCGATTAACATCCTTCTTAACATAAATGGGAAGTATCAATCAATTGCAATTTGGTATTATTTTAGCCGATTGCCAAAGTTCACACAATGAGATATCAACGAGTATTCGAAAAATTTTGTTTATACGAAGAACTATCATAAATTCATGGATATGGAATAGATACCTATTACTATAGATACTATTCAGGGTAAATGAAATATTTTCGGATTTAAAATAGCTCACTGTAGGGTTTGTATTTGTGTTACTGTCGTTTATTGTACTGTGTTAATTTCAACTTTGTAATTTAAAAAATTTTATATTTAAGTGATTTTGTAGTTCAAACATCAAAGAGAAAACTAGCTTACTTCAAATATTTTTCTTGAGCTGTAAACAACATAATTTCATTTGGAATTTTAAATTAAACCTTTTTTTTTAAATAAATTTATATATTGTTAACTACACTCATCATTTTTTTACAGTTGAATATTATGAAAATGCATGTTACACAGCTCTTGTTCCCCAATTTTCCCTCCCCCCC
>NW_023468929.1:0-5648 GCF_013731165.1 Rhagoletis pomonella | reverse complement strand
AGAGAATGTGTGATAAGGGCAAGCAGTAAAAAGTTTTGCACACGGCACACAAAGCAGCAGCGACTTTTGGTAAGCGGTACTAAATTCCTGGAAAGCGTCCTCTGATTGCATTCCTCATGCCATCAACAACAACTGGTTTTTCCATTTTCTTTGCGTAGTCTTGGTAGGTTTAGTTTTTGTTGAAGAGATCATGATGAATCAGAATAAATGTGGTTGTCGAAGCAAACAAGTGTCTGATCTTTTAATTGGCGCCCAACGTGGGGCCTGTCGCGAAATAGCTGATCATACTTCATTGTAAGCAGATTCTCTAAAAAGGATAATCTCGAATAGAAGGATAGCCCGGCAGGCGAATGACCTCATCAACTGAAGGATAAATAAAATTGAAAGGACTCTCCAATCCTCGATTTGACAATCGCATCTCACCATCCCCAAGGATTTTCATAAAAAATAATTGTAAGTAATTATTCAAAATTATTTCTTGTGGTGATTTTTTGTTATTATAAGTAAAATATTTCAATATAAAAGTGAAAGCTTACAAATAAATTGAATTTTGCCTTAAACCTACATATGTATATTTTCTCTTTTCAAAACTGGTGTTTTTGCTATTTTTTTAAAAGAACATAAAGTCAAAATAATAATAAATTTGAAATATTCTCAAATACTAGAGTTTTCCAATATTTTTAAATATCCTAAAAGTGAGAATTGCGAAATAAATTGCCAAGCTCAAGTGATATTATTTTTTTCGAATCCGATGTTTTTGGAAATTCTTAAGACCACAGTGCATTCTCTTATAGGGAGATCTAGTTAATTTGTTCCTAGGTCTTTTGATTTAGAAGAGTGCTTTTCAAAGTGGATACTGTTGCAGTATTGCAAAAAAGATATTTATCAAAAATAATTTGAAATAAATAAATTTCATTACGTAGATTACGTTATTGAAAATGAGTGTTACACGCGAACAGGTATTGGAAATAGTGAGACATAGCAATGAAGAAATTAGGCGGGGGTTTGCAAAGGAAATCGACCGTCTTTCTCAAACTCAACCGATTGGTTCCACCGAGCACGGAAACTTTCTTACCGGTCGCCATTGATCCGACAGTTAGCTCAGACAATTCAAGTTTAGATTTAATAAAATCCCTCTCCGAATTTAAGGGTGACGCCTCAGCATATCCCGCTTGGCGTACTGCAGCTCATTTTGCAATGAACTATTATAAAGAACATTCAGAAAAATATTATATCGCTATGGGAATTTTTAGGAATAAAATTACAGATTCAGCTAACACATCCCTTTCTTCTTTTAACACGGTCCTTAATTTTAAGGCAGTAATCGCAAGGTTGGATCAAACGTACGCGGATAAAAGACCGTTATATGTTTTAGAAAATGAACTGAGTATTTTAAGGCAAGGCAACCTACCGATTGCTGATTATTACGATACAGTTGATAAGCAACTGACACTTATTATTAATAAGCAAATCATGTCAAATAGCGGAAATTCTGAAGTTATCGCTGCCCTTAACGAGAGAGCTAGGGAAAACGCACTTCGTGTATTCGTCTCGGGTCTCCGTAGACCATTATGTGACATACTTTTTTCCACTAGACCAAAGGACCTTCCAACGGCGCTTGCGGTTGCTCAGGAGCTTGAAACTAGCCATAAATTTTGAGCGCATATTTGCCGCAGGAAATTCGCTGACACCAAATAATTCAATTATGACTCAGTATCGTCAGCCTTCTTATAGGAATCAGCTCAATAATCGCACTTATTCAAGTCATAATAATAGGCCAACTCCAATGGAAGTTGATCGTAGTATCCCTTCTATTCGGCAATACACCAACCTTTCAACCAGCAATGCTCTTCAAAAGCAAGAAAACAAAAATTTTTCCAACCCAAATCCTCCCATTAATGCTTCTCGGCCACAACAAAATTCAAACTTTTTCCAGCCTACAGTTTCTAAACGCGGTCGTGAACAAACATACTCTAATCGATCACCAATTCCTAAGGTACAAAGGGTAAACTATATGCCATATGAAGTAGAGGCCAATCCTAACAAAGGTGAAATCGATGAAGATCGGTGTAGCCATCGGTACGAACATGATTGCGATTATCGTGAAAGAGATTACAACGCCTGTGACTGTCATGAAGATATTGACAGTAACTTTACGGACGAAAGCAACCTTTTAAACTAAATTCGCTCCTGCCATTTATTACGAAAAAAACGACAAATGGCCAGGAGCTACGCATTCTAATAGACACAGGTACTTCCAAAAATTATGTCAAAAACTTTTCTTTCCTGAAAGGCGTCAAGTCCATGGAAAAGCCATTTAAGCTTAAATCAATCAATGGCGTCAATCTGATTGAAAAAAAATGTTTGATAAATATTTTGACCATACCTCAACTTTTTATTTACTCACAAATTTAAAAACGTTCGATGGTATCATTGGATACGACTTTTTGAAAAAATCAACGCCAAAATTGATACAGAAAGAGGGTATTTATTTTACCGCAATGGCCAAGCAAAACTTCAACATCTTTCTTGTAGTCAAGTAAATTTGATAACGATAGACGATTCGGTTCCGCATAATATTCAAAACCAATTCAATGATATGATTAATAGCAATATTAATGCCTTTGCTGATACAGATAGAGCATTGCCTTATAACACCAAAGTACAGGGTAGAATTCGTACTATTACGAATGAGCCGATTTATACCAAAAGCTATCCCGTTTCCGCAGCGGAGTTCACAAATAATGAAATATCAGCTCTTCTTAAAGATGGAATAATTCGGAAATCTTGTTCCCCTTACAACTCGCCTGTTCATGTGGTTACAAAAAAGGAAGATGGTAGACAAAAATTGCGTATGGTGATAGTCTTTAGAAAAATAAATGAGAAAACAATTTCAGATAGATATCCCATTCCTGACTCGTCAGTAATTTTGGCAAACTTGGGGAAATCTAAATATTATACCACCCTCGACCTAAAATCTGGATTTCACCAGATAATTTTATGCGAAGGAGATCGGCAAAAAACAGCTTTCAGTGTCAACAATGGAAAGTACGAGTTCTGTCGTCCACCGTTTGGCCTGAAAAATGCTCCTAGCATTTTCCAGCGAGCTATAGATGACGCCCTCGCGAGTACATAGGTAAATGTTGCCATGTTTATATGGATGACATCATCATTTTCTCCCCTGATGAACAGTCACATCTTGATGACATAAACAAAATTTTACAAAGTTTAGAGAAAGCAGGAATGAGAGTTTCGTCGGAAAAATCAAAGTTTTTTAAAATCGAGGTGGAATTTCTGGGATTTTTGGTTTCACGAAACGGGATCCAGACATGTCCAAATAAAGTGCATGATATCCTTAATTACAAAATTCCAAACACTCTTCGTGCATTACATTCGTTCTTTGGGCTATCGGGATATTATCGAAGATTTGTAAAAGATTTCGCCGGAATTGTGAAGCCGCTTACAAAATATCTGCGAGGAGAAAACGGAAATGTAGGTGCGAATAAATCAAAAAACGTTGTCATAGAACTTGACCCTGAAGCTCTGAGTGCATTCGAGAAAGTAAAAAGGGTGCTGGCATCTGAAGATGTTCTTCTCCAACATCCAGATTATAGCAAACCTTTCGAACTCACTACAGACGCCTCCTCAAGTGCATTAGGAGCAGTTTTGTCACAAAACGGCAGACCCATTACGATGATTTCCCGTACTTTGTCCACTACAGAACAAAATTATGCTACCAATGAACGAGAACTCCTCGCAATAGTATGGGCATTAAAAAACTTGCGTCATTACCTGTATGGTATTAGTAATATTAACATCTTTACCGATCATCAGCCCCTTATTTTCGCTATATCTGATAAGAACCCTAACACGAAAATGAAAAGATGGCGGTCTTTCATCGAAGAGTTTTCACCGAAATTCCACTACATGCCAGGAAAGGAAAATAAAGTAGCCGACGCACTATCCAGACAGTTCATCCACAACTTTGGTGAATCAATAGAGATCGAAACCGTTCATATAGTGATGTCATCAAAACTATTAAATATCCTGTAAATCAATTTAAAAACCAGTTAGTAATATCTAAATCCGACCATTTTAGCAAAATAACTAAAATTTTATTTCAAAAGCTGCGACGTCATATCATTTGTTTTGACACAGTCGAAAACCTAATGCGCCATCTGAAAGGCGTTATCAATCCAAATGTCACAAATGGCTTACAATGTGAACATACAGTTTTAGCAGAAATTCAAAATGAAATAGTAAAGCATTTTCCGGGGGTCAAATTCGTTCACACGGAAAAACTTGTAATTGATTTAATCAACAAGAGTGATCAACTAGAAACAATCGCCACGGAACATAATCGAGCCCATCGATGCCTGCATGAAAATGCTCAACAAATCTCGAATGAATATTATTTTCCAAACATGAGAAAAATGTTAAAATCCTTAATCGCGAATTGCAAAATTTGTTTGGAAAACAAATATCAAAGAAAACCACTTGATCCTGGGATAGGAAAAACTCCAATACCAAATTACCCTGGAGAAATACTCCATATTGATATTTTTATCACAGCCAAACAACACTTTTTAACTTGTGTTGACAAGTTTTCTAAGTACGCCATTGTTAAGCCAATAGCTTCTCGTTCCACCGTCGATATAAAAGACGCATTGCTAGAAATACTGCTAGTTTTTAAAAATACTAAGACTATAGTGTCCGATAATGAAAAAGCTTTCCATTCTAGCCCAATTAAAAGCCTTTTTAGGGATAATTTTTCAATCGAACAGTTTTTTATTCCCACACTTCATAGCGAGAGTAATGGACAGGTCGAGAGGTTCCACTCCACACTGCTGGAAATAGCCCCATGCATCAAGGAACAACAACAAATAAGCGAGACTAATGACTTAATGCTATTAGCCACACATAAGTATAATAATAGTATCCATTCTGTTATAAACTTTAAGCCAATTGACGCTTTCCATAGTTCATCAATAGAAATACTAGAAACGATAAGAAATAAATTAAAAATAGCCCAAGAAAAAACGTTAGAGAGATTTAATAAAAACAAGAATACTAAAACATATGAGCCTGGCGAAAAGGTGTTTCTTAAAAGAAATAAAAGACTGGGAAACAAGTTCAGCAAGATTTTTATAGAGAAGGTTATTGAAAAGGACTTAGGATTACTATTCATACTTGCTACAATCTACATATATGCCTGAAATTTAAAAAAAATCTACAAATCGATAAACCATAAACAATAAATAGTTTAACCAAAACCACAAGCATTTAATCTTGAATATTTACATTTATTTTTAAGCTAAATAAAAGAAAATGTAAAAATGAAATAATAGTTTATGTAAGTTGAATATTTGTAAGCCAAGCTACGTTTAAGAGCGCAAACAACCATTCAGAATCTTTACGCCACAACCAGCTAATGACGACTAATTTTTCAATGATCCCAAAGATATTTCTATTCCGCAAGTGCAAAGTTTATTCAGCGACGAAACCACCGTATTTACCTGGAGCCTAAACAAGACCTAATCATCGAACCGCGGACGTTTCGATATTATAGAGGGGAATAGTTAGTGGATAGAACAAACTTGTCCCATTTCCCAACTCGCTTCAAGACATCATTGAATCCGCTCCTGTGT
>NW_023468928.1:0-5648 GCF_013731165.1 Rhagoletis pomonella | reverse complement strand
CTACGACTTATTCAAATGACTTTTATAAGTATGATTGAAAAAATAAAGATCAGTGACTGATTTTTATTTATGACTTTTATAAACAAAAGTCTTCGATAACTGTTATATAATTTAAAAATCAAAAATAACTGTTATTTGCAGATTATTTAAATAAAAATCAAAAATAATTGTTATTTTGGATTTATAAAGTAAAAGTTAGAAATAACGGTTATTTAAAGAGTAGTTAAATAATAGTCAAAAAATAATTGTTAAAGGGTGATTTTTTTAATAAAAGTTGTAACTGTTACGTTCCGTGGTATTTTCTATTGAAAAATACCCAACTGATATAGCGACTTGACGACCAAAATCAAAAGTTCTTGGGATATACCATATATGTATGTATGTTTGCACATGTGTCTACAATTGCGTTTGCATGCATGTACCTTAATACATTGCGTTCCAATGCAAACTGTGGAAAGCCATCTGCGCTTCATCACAATTAAATACACACCAAGCTAACGCTCAAGCGAGTTAAACGAAGTTAATTTGTTTTTAATGCCTGACATGTCCGCGCAGCCCCGCACTCGCCACTAACTATTGCGACTTTGTCATGCTGCTCATCGATACCACCAAAGCTAATCACTCACTCACTCACTTCGACACGCAACCACACCTACCCAATATCCTACTCCCGCATCCGGTGAGCCCTATACATACATAGGTGAGATATACCGACCAGACCGTGACACATATTTATGCATACATACATACATATGTATGTACGTATGTATGTATGAATGTTTGAGCTCGCAGATACACTTGTAATCATGTCAATGTCCATTAGAGCGTTGTGGCGAATCTTCGTAGCGAGGTATCGATTTTCAATTGAGCAACAACGTTCACAACAATTCCTTATCCACTGAAAAAAAAAAAACGAATAAGGTAAAGTGAGTTGCACGAGGGGCTATAGACGATGAACATTTCAATTAACTTAACGTTTACTAGCCCCAGTTTATACAAAATATACATCCATAGATATGTACATAAATATGTACATACACTAGTGTGTAAGAGTTATCTATTGTCCCAGCCATCATTTGGATGTCTATTCGGCATTACCGCTTTGGTGTAGGGATTGGCAGTGCGCGCTATCTCTCCGCAGGGCCTCGGTTCAAGCCCTGGTCAAAGCAACATCGCAAAAAAAAATGTAGAAAGCGTTTTCCTAACAGCGGTCGCCCCTGCTCAGCAGGCATTGACAAACCTTTGCCGTGAAAAACAGCTTCTCATATAAAATACAATTGCCGTTCAGAATCAGCAGGAGTACTGGAGGTCCCTCCCCTTTGCGTAACAACATCAAGGCGCACGCCACAAATCGGAGTAGAAGCTCGGCCAAACACTAACACATCGTGGAAGCGCCAATCTATTATTATTACAGCCATATCGAGTCGGATGGACGAATGTTTAAGAGAAATTCTTGTACGCGATGAAAGAGCGAAACTTTTCTGATTCTTTCAATTCCAAGCAATTACAGAAACCTTGTAAGCAATCAAACATAGTGGTATCAAACGACCACAAAAAACAGGATGCTTTCTTTTCTATATAGGATAAATGTCGTTTTCGAATCACTGCGGCGGTTCGCTTTATAATCGTTTGGACGCGCTCGCCGTCGCTAAACGACTCGCTAGAAAGCACTTCCGAGATTAGTTGCACGCTAAGAATACTCGATTTCAAGTTGCTTGTGATTGAAAATGCTGGCTGGGATAGCATTCCAACTTTTTATTGCTGCTGACACTGCTTTACGCTTCACATGCAAAGTTGTGTGCGAATGTGTGTGTGTGTGTGGTTTCTGCAGAATCAGTGCAAGTGAATGCGCGCCACTTATTGTGTGGCAGATAAGCGAATTTGAAGGGCTTGGCCGATACTCTGACGAACAAGCCTTTGGGGTGCTTGCCGCCACTGACGAGTGCTATCGGTTTCCACCTGCTGCCTCTTCATCAACGACAGGGTTCTGTCAATCGTGCAGAAAGTGTTAAAATCTCGTTTACATTTTGTGTGTCACTCACCGCCAGCGCCATAAATGGACTATGGAATGGCTATAAGCCGATGATGATACGTACTCGTACTAAATACATGAAAGTCGAGAGTATTTCTGCAGGCAGAAGTGCATTTGCATGTTCGCGTCCATTGAGTGTCTGCGCTAAACGTTTAAGTGTGTAACAGTATTAATGTTTTTACATCCAATACATTTCCATAAGGATTTAAGAAAATTGCTTAAAAACTCCAATTGCCTATACATACTTAAATTTTAAATCCTAGATTGTCTGGTATTTTTCTTGGGACTGCGGCACCTTAATTGCCTAGCCTTTTATTGCGGAATAGCTTCTGGACTATTAGTGTATCACAGGTTCTTAAAGTATGGTTAAAACCCTTAATGTTACGGGTTTTCACCTGGCATATGCTATTTATTAAAAGTGGCGAAGAGTTGCCATATACATCCATTCATACTTCGTACTAGCAAAGGGGTTAGTACATGGTATTTGGATGATAAAATGCAAACGTGTGATTCTCTTAAATATACAATCGCCGTTCGGAGTCGGCGTAAACTGTAGGCCCCTCCTAAAAAATATTTTCGGCAGTAAACTTTCCTAAACCCTTTACTTTGATACCCGTATTGCAATATTTAATTTATCTCATCAATTAAATTAAATTAAAATTTGCAAACAGGTGGCAGCCCTGCACAAAAATATTTTCGGATTTAAGCGTGCTTAAATCTTTTTCTTTTGACATATTATTTATATTTACTTTATCTTATCAATTTACCCAAACTGCAATTTTCCTACAGGTGGCAACTCTCCAATTTTTTTTTTTTGTTTGGGTGCATTCCAAAGCGTAAAAAAACAAAGCATAAGTCTCTCCTATTTCTAAACCTGTGCCACCACGGTTAGTTGCTAGTTTTCTACTAAGTGGCGCAAGCTAGACTTTTTCTTCAAGTGCGGTTGAGAAATAAAAGAGACTGATGCTTTGTATTTTGACGTTTCGGAATGCATCGTTTCTATATTTAAAGTTAGACTTCTAGCATTCAGTTCCTCGCTTTAGTTTTCGAGTGATGGGCGTACAAACATACAGACAGACAGAAAAAAAGCCGTTTTCCATAAAATCCATTTCCTGCTAATGTACATTGCAGTTATTTGCTTTGGCAAAGGTTTCTTTACTTCTACTTATAAGTAAATACATATAAATATGTATTAGCAAAATTTATTTTATTTTTTATATTTTAAAATTGAGCGACAAGTAGTTAAACAATCTCACTTATTCCTTTCTCTTTTGCAGGTGCAAAAACTCTTCAGCAGAATATTTGCTTAACAGAGGATTGCGTTCGAACAGGTAAAAACACTGTATATACATATACTTGTATGCACATCAGAGAATGTAATTAAGTTAAATTTATTTTTAAAGTATTAAATATATGCTTTTAAGGGCAGGTTTTCAGTGCCAGTTTAAACATAGATTACGTAAACTGCGTTTATGTTGTACAACTGGCTGTCATTTGATTGGCTAACCTTAGTTTAAACCAACTAACTCGAGCGTTTAAACTAAATTTAAACTACAGCCGTGTATTGCAAAACTGAACTGTACTATTCCCTCACTAGCTTATGGAGTTATGCATGTGCTGCCCACCACTGCTTTAGAATCAGAGATGTACGGTAAACTTTTTTTTTCCTACACGGTCTAGTGTACACGGAATCTAATATTACGAACAGTGTTTAAGGAGTTGAGGACTGTTTCAAAAAAAGAAGTAATATTTGCAGATTATAATTCTATTACAAATTATTAATGTTAAGTGAATTTGAAGCAAGAAATCCCTGAGGGGGTTACTAAATTAGTTAATTAAAAAAAATAAAGCTTATGGACCTCCTAAATTTGTCAATTTAATGCTTTTGACAAAAAATTAAGTTTTTCTAAAATAAATACAAAAGTTTGTAAAAATTATGTTGTCAACATCGACTATCAAAACTCTCTTTGCATATGTATTTATTAATTTTTTTCCTTCCTTATATATGTAATACCAAGATAAAATACATATGTATGTGGAAAATCACATAAAATAGAAATAAAATTCTATGAAAATCACAAGTATCAGATTAAGAACTGAAAAACGGACTAGATTGTGGAGTAGTAGAGTATGTAGACAGAGACATGACAGTCGCTTAAATTGTTAACAAAAGAACACAAAAAAAAAATATACTGAAAAATCACTTATGGAAAATATGACATATATATGTACATATGAATGCACATTAGGGCGCACCACTCTCCATACAAAAAAAAACAACAAAACTTTTTCCATCAGTAGTATCAAGTTAATTATATTTTAAGACTTCTGCAAGAAAAAATATTCTGAAAATATATTAAAATGTACGTGAGTGGGGCCGATTTGAAAATACTTCATAAATCGAGTTTTTTATGAATTAAATTCATTTTTAGAAATATGTTTTCATGAAAAATACCTCAGATGATAGTTTTTAAAAACTTATCAACGGAATCAAAACAATTACATACATTATAAGATTTTTGGAGGTATTTTCAGATCAGTCCAGGCCATGTAAATGTTAATATTTTTCCGAAATATTTTGGCGGAAATTTTAAAAAGGAAGAAATTTTATATCTTCGGTGAAAAACCGCAACTTTTTTGGCGATGCACCCTAATGTATGTATTTGAAAATAAATGCAGTTCGTAACTGTGAATGTGCGCGAAAATTAAAAACAACGACAACAAATTCTATATCACATATAGCAATTTGAAACTACACACACATGCATACATACATATGTATGTAAGTACATGCTAACAACAGTAGGAACAACAACAAAGCATAATGTTAACGATGACATCTATGACAACCTTTGTTGTCAACAATGTACATCAAGTTTCTGTCCCAGCTTCTGTCCGCATGCCGCTGCAAGCGCACGGATGGCTGAAGTAAGTCTTCAGCAGCCCAACCGACAAACTGGGAAACTGGCAAGCGTTCGTCCAATTCAGAATGCATTTCATATGTTCTTTAGCCGTTTTACAACATGACATTGCCAGCCATTTTGATTGGTGGCACAAACAAACATGTAATTTCCTCAGCAGAGCTCTCCAGTGGACTATTTGCTGGTTGAATGGCAATGTTCACTTGTTCAAATATACACACATACATACATACATATGTTTGTGTTGCCATTGTTGCCACTGTATCAACTAAATAAGTTTGGGTATTGTTCCCAATGTTGCTCATGCCGTTGTGGAAAGGTTGTTGCCATGTTGGTTGTTTTTATTTTTACTTTTGTTGTTGCTGCTGTAACTGTCATGTTCGAATGTTAGATCCTACATGAAATACGAGTATGTGCGCGTGTGCGTTCTGCTTGACTTGACGTCCAGCTTTTAAGTTGCACAAATGTCTTATTAATGCCAGACCAAAAATAAAGTAATAAGACTAAAATGTTTAAAGTTCCAGCTCTAAAATACACACACACTGCATACCTATGTATTTCATTATAATTCCTCCAAGCAAATTCACTTTTCAACGCACACAATGCGAATTGACACACACGAACACCAACCATGGTAAATGGAACTCTTTCATTTATCAAAGCAGCTTAGAAAAACTGCTTAGAAACTTTTAGTT
>NW_023468927.1:0-5649 GCF_013731165.1 Rhagoletis pomonella | reverse complement strand
AGAGAATGTGTGATAAGGGCAAGCAGTAAAAAGTTTTGCACACGGCACACAAAGCAGCAGCGACTTTTGGTAAGCGGTACTAAATTCCTGGAAAGCGTCCTCTGATTGCATTCCTCATGCCATCAACAACAACTGGTTTTTCCATTTTCTTTGCGTAGTCTTGGTAGGTTTAGTTTTTGTTGAAGAGATCATGATGAATCAGAATAAATGTGGTTGTCGAAGCAAACAAGTGTCTGATCTTTTAATTGGCGCCCAACGTGGGCCTGTCGCGAAATAGCTGATCATACTTCATTGTAAGCAGATTCTCTAAAAAGGATAATCTCGAATAGAAGGATAGCCCGGCAGGCGAATGACCTCATCAACTGAAGGATAAATAAAATTGAAAGGACTCTCCAATCCTCGATTTGACAATCGCATCTCACCATCCCCAAGGATTTTCATAAAAAATAATTGTAAGTAATTATTCAAAATTATTTCTTGTGGTGATTTTTTTGTTATTATAAGTAAAATATTTCAATATAAAAGTGAAAGCTTACAAATAAATTGAATTTTGCCTTAAACCTACATATGTATATTTTCTCTTTTCAAAACTGGTGTTTTTGCTATTTTTTTAAAAGAACATAAAGTCAAAATAATAATAAATTTGAAATATTCTCAAATACTAGAGTTTTCCAATATTTTTAAATATCCTAAAAGTGAGAATTGCGAAATAAATTGCCAAGCTCAAGTGATATTATTTTTTTCGAATCCGATGTTTTTGGAAATTCTTAAGACCACAGTGCATTCTCTTATAGGGAGATCTAGTTAATTTGTTCCTAGGTCTTTTGATTTAGAAGAGTGCTTTTCAAAGTGGATACTGTTGCAGTATTGCAAAAAAGATATTTATCAAAAATAATTTGAAATAAATAAATTTCATTACGTAGATTACGTTATTGAAAATGAGTGTTACACGCGAACAGGTATTGGAAATAGTGAGACATAGCAATGAAGAAATTAGGCGGGGGTTTGCAAAGGAAATCGACCGTCTTTCTCAAACTCAACCGATTGGTTCCACCGAGCGTGGAAACTTTCTTACCGGTCGCCATTGATCCGACAGTTAGCTCAGACAATTCAAGTTTAGATTTAATAAAATCCCTCTCCGAATTTAAGGGTGACGCCTCAGCATATCCCGCTTGGCGTACTGCAGCTCATTTTGCAATGAACTATTATAAAGAACATTCAGAAAAATATTATATCGCTATGGGAATTTTTAGGAATAAAATTACAGATTCAGCTAACACATCCCTTTCTTCTTTTAACACGGTCCTTAATTTTAAGGCAATAATCGCAAGGTTGGATCAAACGTACGCGGATAAAAGACCGTTATATGTTTTAGAAAATGAACTGAGTATTTTAAGGCAAGGCAACCTACCGATTGCTGATTATTACGATACAGTTGATAAGCAACTGACACTTATTATTAATAAGCAAATCATGTCAAATAGCGGAAATTCTGAAGTTATCGCTGCCCTTAACGAGAGAGCTAGGGAAAACGCACTTCGTGTATTCGTCTCGGGTCTCCGTAGACCATTATGTGACATACTTTTTTCCACTAGACCAAAGGACCTTCCAACGGCGCTTGCGGTTGCTCAGGAGCTTGAAACTAGCCATAAATTTTGAGCGCATATTTGCCGCAGGAAATTCGCTGACACCAAATAATTCAATTATGACTCAGTATCGTCAGCCTTCTTATAGGAATCAGCTCAATAATCGCACTTATTCAAGTCATAATAATAGGCCAACTCCAA
Source organism: Rhagoletis pomonella (assembly GCF_013731165.1). Classification (NCBI taxonomy): domain Eukaryota; kingdom Metazoa; phylum Arthropoda; class Insecta; order Diptera; family Tephritidae; genus Rhagoletis; species Rhagoletis pomonella. Next base: position 3,862 of record NW_023468927.1, on the reverse strand, counting down.
TGGAAGTTGATCGTAGTATCCCTTCTATTCGGCAATACACCAACCTTTCAACCAGCAATGCTCTTCAAAAGCAAGAAAACAAAAATTTTTCCAACCCAAATCCTCCCATTAATGCTTCTCGGCCACAACAAAATTCAAACTTTTTCCAGCCTACAGTTTCTAAACGCGGTCGTGAACAAACATACTCTAATCGATCACCAATTCCTAAGGTACAAAGGGTAAACTATATGCCATATGAAGTAGAGGCCAATCCTAACAAAGGTGAAATCGATGAAGATCGGTGTAGCCATCGGTACGAACATGATTGCGATTATCGTGAAAGAGATTACAACGCCTGTGACTGTCATGAAGATATTGACAGTAACTTTACGGACGAAAGCAACCTTTTAAACTAAATTCGCTCCTGCCATTTATTACGAAAAAAACGACAAATGGCCAGGAGCTACGCATTCTAATAGACACAGGTACTTCCAAAAATTATGTCAAAAACTTTTCTTTCCTGAAAGGCGTCAAGTCCATGGAAAAGCCATTTAAGCTTAAATCAATCAATGGCGTCAATCTGATTGAAAAAAAATGTTTGATAAATATTTTGACCATACCTCAACTTTTTATTTACTCACAAATTTAAAAACGTTCGATGGTATCATTGGATACGACTTTTTGAAAAAATCAACGCCAAAATTGATACAGAAAGAGGGTATTTATTTTACCGCAATGGCCAAGCAAAACTTCAACATCTTTCTTGTAGTCAAGTAAATTTGATAACGATAGACGATTCGGTTCCGCATAATATTCAAAACCCAATTCAATGATATGATTAATAGCAATATTAATGCCTTTGCTGATACAGATAGAGCATTGCCTTATAACACCAAAGTACAGGGTAGAATTCGTACTATTACGAATGAACCGATTTATACCAAAAGCTATCCCGTTTCCGCAGCGGAGTTCATAAATAATGAAATATCAGCTCTTCTTAAAGATGGAATAATTCGGAAATCTTGCTCCCCTTACAACTCGCCTGTTCATGTGGTTACAAAAAAGGAAGATGGTAGACAAAAATTGCGTATGGTGATAGACTTTAGAAAAATAAATGAGAAAACAATTTCAGATAGATATCCCATTCCTGACTCGTCAGTAATTTTGGCAAACTTGGGGAAATCTAAATATTATACCACCCTCGACCTAAAATCTGGATTTCACCAGATAATTTTATGCGAAGGAGATCGGCAAAAAACAGCTTTCAGTGTCAACAATGGAAAGTACGAGTTCTGTCGTCCACCGTTTGGCCTGAAAAATGCTCCTAGCATTTTCCAGCGAGCTATAGATGACGCCCTCGCGAGTACATAGGTAAATGTTGCCATGTTTATATGGATGACATCATCATTTTCTCCCCTGATGAACAGTCACATCTTGATGACATAAACAAAATTTTACAAAGTTTAGAGAAAGCAGGAATGAGAGTTTCGTCGGAAAAATCAAAGTGTTTTAAAATCGAGGTGGAATTTCTGGGATTTTTGGTTTCACGAAACGGGATCCAGACATGTCCAAATAAAGTGCATGATATCCTTAATTACAAAATTCCAAACACTCTTCGTGCATTACATTCGTTCTTTGGGCTATCAGGATATTATCGAAGATTTGTAAAAGATTTCGCCGGAATTGTGAAGCCGCTTACAAAATATCTGCGAGGAGAAAACGGAAATGTAGGTGCGAATAAATCAAAAAACGTTGTCATAGAACTTGACCCTGAAGCTCTGAGTGCATTCGAGAAAGTAAAAAGGGTGCTGGCATCTGAAGATGTTCTTCTCCAACATCCAGATTATAGCAAACCTTTCGAACTCACTACAGACGCCTCCTCAAGTGCATTAGGAGCAGTTTTGTCACAAAACGGCAGACCCATTACGATGATTTCCCGTACTTTGTCCACTACAGAACAAAATTATGCTACCAATGAACGAGAACTCCTCGCAATAGTATGGGCATTAAAAAACTTGCGTCATTACTTGTATGGTATTAGTAATATTAACATCTTTACCGATCATCAGCCCCTTATTTTCGCTATATCTGATAAGAACCCTAACACGAAAATGAAAAGATGGCGGTCTTTCATCGAAGAGTTTTCACCGAAATTCCACTACATGCCAGGAAAGGAAAATAAAGTAGCCGACGCACTATCCAGACAGTTCATCCACAACTTTGGTGAATCAATAGAGATCGAAACCGTTCATATAGTGATGTCATCAAAACTATTAAATATCCTGTAAATCAATTTAAAAACCAGTTAGTAATATCTAAATCCGACCATTTTAGCAAAATAACTAAAATTTTATTTCAAAAGCTGCGACGTCATATCATTTGTTTTGACACAGTCGAAAACCTAATGCGCCATCTGAAAGGCGTTATCAATCCAAATGTCACAAATGGCTTACAATGTGAACATACAGTTTTAGCAGAAATTCAAAATGAAATAGTAAAGCATTTTCCGGGGGTCAAATTCGTTCACACGGAAAAACTTGTAATTGATTTAATCAACAAGAGTGATCAACTAGAAACAATCGCCACGGAACATAATCGAGCCCATCGATGCCTGCATGAAAATGCTCAACAAATCTCGAATGAATATTATTTTCCAAACATGAGAAAAATGTTAAAATCCTTAATCGCGAATTGCAAAATTTGTTTGGAAAACAAATATCAAAGAAAACCACTTGATCCTGGGATAGGAAAAACTCCAATACCAAATTACCCTGGAGAAATACTCCATATTGATATTTTTATCACAGCCAAACAACACTTTTTAACTTGTGTTGACAAGTTTTCTAAGTACGCCATTGTTAAGCCAATAGCTTCTCGTTCCACCGTCGATATAAAAGACGCATTGCTAGAAATACTGCTAATTTTTAAAAATACTAAGACTATAGTGTCCGATAATGAAAATGCTTTCCATTCTAGCCCAATTAAAAGCCTTTTTAGGGATAATTTTTCAATCGAACAGTTTTTTATTCCCACACTTCATAGCGAGAGTAATGGACAGGTCGAGCGGTTCCACTCCACACTGCTGGAAATAGCCCCATGCATCAAGGAACAACAACAAATAAGCGAGACTAATGACTTAATGCTATTAGCCACACATAAGTATAATAATAGTATCCATTCTGTTATAAACTTTAAGCCAATTGACGCTTTCCATAGTTCATCAATAGAAATACTAGAAACGATAAGAAATAAATTAAAAATAGCCCAAGAAAAAACGTTAGAGAGATTTAATAAAAACAAGAATACTAAAACATATGAGCCTGGCGAAAAGGTGTTTCTTAAAAGAAATAAAAGACTGGGAAACAAGTTCAGCAAGATTTTTATAGAGAAGGTTATTGAAAAGGACTTAGGATTACTATTCATACTTGCTACAATCTACATATATGCCTGAAATTTAAAAAAAATCTACAAATCGATAAACCATAAACAATAAATAGTTTAACCAAAACCACAAGCATTTAATCTTGAATATTTACATTTATTTTTAAGCTAAATAAAAGAAAATGTAAAAATGAAATAATAGTTTATGTAAGTTGAATATTTGTAAGCCAAGCTACGTTTAAGAGCGCAAACAACCATTCAGAATCTTTACGCCACAACCAGCTAATGACGACGAATTTTTCAATGATCCCAAAGATATTTCTATTCCGCAAGTGCAAAGTTTATTCAGCGACGAAACCACCGTATTTACCTGGAGCCTAAACAAGACCTAATCATCGAACCGCGGACGTTTCGATATTATAGAGGGGAATAGTTAGTGGATAGAACAAACTTGTCCCATTTCCCAACTCGCTTCAAGACATCATTGAATCCGCTCCTGTGT
>NW_023468926.1:0-5650 GCF_013731165.1 Rhagoletis pomonella | reverse complement strand
TTTTTTCATTAGTTATACCAGAAAATGAACATGATTGTAATTTATCAATAAAAAGTTTTTCATTTAATTTACCTAATTTGCATAATGAAATATCAGCCCCTGTATCTATTAAAAATGTTAAACTAGTTTTTGATCCTATGTCTAATTGTATATAATTAGTAGTGTTTTTAGAAATAGAATAAATTTTATTTAATTCTGTTCCGGAGGATGAATGATTAAATTTTGATTGTTCATCTCCGGACCTTCGGAGTTTTCCTGAACCACATGTACGTTATTTCTATTATTATTATAATTATTATCGTTATTACGATTGTTGTTATTACCATTTGGGTTTCGTCTACCATTATTATTGTTGTTGTTTCTATTGTTGAAAAGATTATTATTTTGGTAATTATTATTCCCGTTATTATTATTATGATTTCTATTATTATTATTTCTATGATTGTTAATATTATTTCTGTTATTGTTATGATTCGAATTTCTATTATTGTGATTCGAATTGTTGTTTCTATTATTATTATTATTTCTATTGTTATAATTTTTATTATTGTTATTTTTATTCCGCTTGTATGAATTGTTTCTATTAGAAAAGAATAATATTTGATTTTCATTCTAGCAAAGTCTTTTTCTAGTTCTATTGCTAGTTGTACCGCTTCATTCAAGTCTTTTGGTTTAGAAGCAAAAAATTGTAGGCTTAATATCTGCATTAAGACCATTTTTAAATATATTCAATGCATAAGTGTTACTAAAAGAAATAATCGTGTTTTTCTGTGTAGCATTGCATTGTGGTATTTCGTTTATTTGCAGCTCATTCAATTCTGCAATCAATTCTAGAAGCTTTTCTTTATATGTTTGTATTTTCATGTTCTTTTGCAAGAATTTACTCAAAGTTAGTTGTATTTGTGCTATTGTTTTTGTAGACTTATATCTTGATTGAAGTGAATTTTTAAGACTATTGAAGTCATTAATTTCGCTAGTACTTACAGCAGTTCTAACACTTGATGTTAATTTCACATTAACGACAAAATCTATGAGTAGTATTTTCGCGTCAGTTGTTAAAGAATTGTAAATTATTTCAACGATTTTTAAAAATGATGTTAAATCTTTAAAATTTCCAGAAAATTCTGGTATACTTTTTAATGATAGTTCTATATTGAATGATGCCATTTTGAATGAAGAGTTTGAACTTGAATTCGAATTTTCAGGAGCTAAGTTTGAATTTTCAGGAGGTATGTTTGAATTTTCTGTCTCCTTTTCTAAATCTGACATGCTGTGAGTTGAATCTGTGTCTAATTTTTGTTTTAATAATGTCTGCTGTTTCATAATATTTGTAAAATTTCTCTATGAATTCTTTTTTTTATTTCCTTACCAGTGCTAAATTCTATAAATTGTTTTTTAACTAGCTCTACCTCTTCTAATTTTAAAATTAATGTGTTGTTAGTATATCCTCTGCTACCTGATTTTCTCAAATTAGTGATAATTCTAGTCAAACGATGTCCATTGGTCCATTTACAAAACATTTTAATATTTTTTTTTTTTTATATAATTTGATTTAATATTTAATTTTACGTGACATCATTTAAGCAATATTTTTGTTTACTTTCTTATTAACATAACTTTTATAATAACTATTTAATTTTGAAATACATATAATCAAAATTAACACGAAAATTATAGCTGATACCAAAATCCAATGTTCTTTCTCATTGTTATCTTTTGGTTTTTGGTTGTTATTACCTACTTCGTAACCAGCAATTGCAATGAGAATTGCGTTACTCACTTTATTCCACCAACCCATAATTTATTTATTTATTAATGTCTTGTTTTTTCTCTAATTCTCTCAATTGATTATAAAACAATTTCTTTTGTGTTCCACAGCTGAGGTCTATTAAACGCCTTAACTCCGCTTTTTTCTCTGTTTAGCCGCTTCTTTTTGCCGCCCTTCGCCTTTTTTTTAGTTGGTGCTGCTGGCTGTTCCGGACGTTGCTTTCTCGACTGGTTTCTCTCTCGGTTTTGCTCGATTGTTATAGGCTGTGGTCCACAATGTTTCGGGTTAGGGATGTAAGGTGGTGCTTGCATTTCCACGCCCTCAGTGGGATTGTACTCCTCCACTGCAAGTCTATCAACCAAGTCTTTAAAAAGTGTATGGAATTCTTCGTCCATGTAAGCAGGATTCTACTAGGATTCCAGTTAGGTAGGGCAGGATCGCCATATAATATGTTGTTAGTGTTTTTTAGAGTTTGGATAGCTATTGCATTAGCATGAAAGCGCGACTAATGCAATAAGAGCCTTGGTTTGTAAAGCGAGGCTCAAAATTCGGCAGACGAGCAATTAAAGCCCTTTTTTTGAGTTCAGTCAAATAACAAGACAAGCAAGTTCAAGTATAAAACTGAATCTGAGTTTTTATTATAAATTTTCCAACTTATATACTAATTTACAAATTATCTAGAAATTATCTGACACATCTTGCATTTCATTCATATGTCCAAAATGCCCTATGTAACATGGTGTTCTGCTTTTTGTTCATGTTACAAATGCATTTACTTATCTATTGACCAATCAGTATTTAGCATCGTCATCAATTTTAAACACATTTGGGCAATTCACAAGGTGTCGTATTTGTCGTGTTTGTCGTGAAGTCATGATATTTCATGACAGTTGTAAAAATTTTGTTATTGTTTTGTGAAGAAAAATAACACATGACGATACACCTCTGCAACCTATGTTTATGCGGTGTTATGTGAGGTTAAGTGCTGAGATATAATAAATAATCGTAGCAGGTGTTCACAACCGTCGTGTTTTAACACAACTTTTGTTAGGAAAATATAACTTCACAACACCTTGTGAATTGCCCAATTGCATTTCTCCCATTTATGATATTTGACATATCGAAAACAGAAAGAAAGAAATTTGACTTGCTATTGTTTACCTTTTAAGTACGGTCAAGTACCTTAACAATGAACTGTATGTGGAGCAAGTGAAAATACTCATGTTTCACTTCGCTGTATGTCTTTGGGTATATGTATGAAATGTTTGTTTACCATATGTGTCATGATATTTATGTGTGTCATAGTTAATTATGGAAAGCAATATCTTAGGGATTTGTTTTCTTGGTTTTTACAAATGTTTGTTTTTTGGTTTTTTTTCTTACAAAAATATTGTGTGATGTTTTTGTGGAAAAACTGAATTGACTGTACATCACACCCTTACCCTTAAGATAAAATTTATGAGATTTTGAATAAATTTAAATCTGATTACAAATTAATAAATTAATAAATTTTTTTTGTTTTGTATAATTAATGTATTGTTTTGTTAAAGTATTATAAATGTAAATGTATCTGATACGATCTTATTTTATTTATTTTAAGAATATATATATGTATTTTATTTTTATAAATTTTTAATTATTATTTGTATTCTTTTTGTACAATTTTAATGAATTATTATGGAATAGTCTTTCTTTACTATTTATTTCTAATATTGAATTACAATTTTGTCTTTCTAGTATTCTATATGGACCAATGTAGGGACTCTGATTTTTTCTTTCTACTCTCTAGTTTTACTAGTACTAAGTCTCCTACATCAAAAGAACTTTTTATAATCTTCTTATCATATTCTAGTTTCGATTTTTCTTTTGCTATATTTATTAAATTTTTAGCGTTATCTAATGCTCTCTTAATCCTAGTCCTAAGTTCGTTTACATAATTTTCTAAATCATAAACTTTAGTATTAGTGCATAATGCGTCTGTAGGCAGAGTTGGTAATTTGCCAAAAATCAACTGGTATGGAGAATAATTGTTATTTACATGAGGTGTGGTATTATACGCAAATGTCCCATTCTAAATCTTCAACAAAGTTTAACATATATTCATTTAATACTCTGTGATTTCTTTCTAGCGTTCCTATAGATTGATGGTGATATGGTGCTGAAAATGTTTGATCTATTTTTTAATAGTTTGCATACTTCATCCATTAATTCGTTTTTGAATTCAGTGCCTCTATCTGATTTTAATACTTTAAAGCAACCATATTTCAAAATAAACTGTTCTACAAGAGTTTTAGCTATATTTTTCGCTTCTTTTGTTTCCATAGGGTATGCTACGATATATTTTGTTAACTCGCACTGCATTGTTAATATATACCTATAATTATTAGAAATTCTTAATGGTCCTACTGTATCTATTTCTATTATTTCGAAACTAGTACTTGGAGTGTTGGTGATATTCATTTCTTCTTTAATATGTTTCGTTTGCTTATTTCTCAAACATTTATCGCAATTTACAACGTAATCTCTAACCATTTTTTCTCATATTTTTCCAAACGTATCTTTGTTTGAGTCTTAGTACAGTCTTTCGAATGCCTAGGTGTCCTGATAATGGTGAGTTGTGGAATTCTTCAATCAATTTATTTTGTAGTTTTTTATTTTTTATGTACTGCAAGGGTTTATACAAGTGATATTCAAGTTAAAGTTTTTATATTTTTTAGATTTTATTAATCTTTGGTATACCTCATCATAAATTCTTTTCATATATTCTACTGATATCAGTTTAAAAATTTCATCGTCGCTTGCTAATGCGAGATCTTTAATATTCTGCTTATGCATATAGATTATCAGCTTCTCTAGAAACAAAACGTATTTTGCAAGATCATCACTAATATTCATATGATAGCTATTGTTTATACATTCAATGGTACCGTTCAATTTATCATTATTTATTTTTGTATTTATACCGGTATTAACTTTAAATTTTAATTTGTGCACATTTTTAATATCTTGTAATGAAGTACATTCCCATATGTTCGTATATTTTTTGTTGTTGGGATATGTCTTTCTCATCTGAGTTGTTTTCAGTTGTTTTACCCTTTGCGTTCATTCCACGCGTAATTGCTAAGATTTTTGTTGGTTTGGTATAATCGTCTTCTATTGGAATCATGTTTTTTAGCATATCAGAATCTATTTTAATTCTAGATAATGCATCAGCATTTGTATTAATTTTTTCCTTTTTTGTATACAATTTCAAAATCATAGTCTGATAAATCAATCCGTACTCTAGTTAATTTAGAAGAAGGGTTTTTTATGTGTAAAAAGTGAAACAAGAGGTCTGTGGTCAGTTACTACTATAAATCTTCTACCATGTAAATATGGCCTAAAGAATTCAATGCCCCAATGTATAGCAAGTAGTTCTTTTTCTATCACGGGTTTATTAATTTCGTGTTTATTCAAAGTTCTGCTAGCATAGGTTATTGGCAAATCAGTTCCTATTTCTCCCTGTGATAAGATTGCACCTAAAGCATAATTTGAAGCATCTGTCGTTAAAATGAAAGGTTTTTCAAAATCTGGATATTGTAATATTGGTGAACTAATTATTTTTTGTCTTAATATATCAAAAGTTTGTTGACATTCGTCTGTCCATTCAAATATTCTTCCTTTCTTCGTTTGATCATTCAGACATTTTGTTAATTCAGCGAAATTTTTTATGAAACGTCTATAGTAATTACAAAAAGCTACAAATCGTTTTACCTCGTCAGCATCTTTAGGTATTGGATAATTTTGAATTGCTTTGTGTTTTGCTGGGTCTGTTTTAATACCATCTTCTGTTATTAGATGACCTAAATAAACAACTTCTGACTTTAAAAATACACATTTTTT
>NW_023468925.1:0-5651 GCF_013731165.1 Rhagoletis pomonella | reverse complement strand
ATGGGATAGGGTAGGATTAGGGATAGAGACGTCGGTGCGGTGATCTCGCATGGAAACTAGAGTGGCTAGTATCACACTTACCCAGCGGGCGAGGTTGATACACCGGCATCAGGTCACTTTACAAGCTTCCCTCTTAGTTCGTGGTGATATGTCGGTTGTCGAAGCAGCCGCCATATTACCACTTAAGCCCCATCCCCACGGCAAGGAGGCCGACAATGATGAGGAAGTAGGGGTTAAATTCACTCACGTTTTATCTTAGGATGGTGCCTTTTATATAGAAGAAAATGCTTAGCACCGTCAGCCAAAAAAATTATTAAAAATGAACGCGATTTCCTAGTATCTTGAAATTTTCACTATTACCTACTTAAATTTAATGGACTACAAAACTGCATACCTAAAAATTTTGAACAAAAAGTGTAAATTTTTTGGTGTAATTGTTAAAGTTTGTTGATATTTTATAATTTTGTAAGAAGTTTGAAATGTAGATTTATGTGGTTCTGGTTAGGTAATGTGCTAGACTTTTATAAAAAAAAAAAACTATAAACATTAGATTAACAAAATAAAAAACCAAAACTGGTCAAAATATAACTTAGCTTAATCAGCTGACCACACGGGTATATAGATAATGGACGAGTCCGCGCATGCCCCCCTCCTATCCTGCGTCCACCTCAACAAACAAATAATGCTTGTCAGCCCTGTAAACCTACACATAGCTGTTACGGGTGGGACATACTTTTCTGTTGAATTATTCTTATCTAATTACGTGGAGACAACAATGCAATTATGGTAAATATTCTAACATTATGTTTTACGTTTTTTTTCACGGGTGGGACAAGACCAATACTGCTTAATAATAACTCATAATATAGATAAAGCAGTCACACAATTTAATATATAACACAATTTTATTAAAAGTAGATGGGTTCTACTATTTATTTTCTTACCAATGAATTATGAATCGCAAATTATTTGACAGTGCATTCAACTCAGGGCTACACCGGTAATAATGCTGATACAAGAACCCTGGGTCTTCAGGGGCCAAATAAGAGGCTTGGCAGCAGAGAACAGGCAGGTAATTTGGGATACTATGTGCACAAATCCTAGGGTGTGCTTGTTAATAACTAATAGCTTGAAACATGTATGTCTTTCAGATTTCCTGTCGAGGGATCTAGTAGCGGTTCAGGTCGCAGTCAGCTTCAACGGGACCATCCATGACATCGTAGTTACATCGGGCTACTTCCCAGGAGATGACACGCATGCTCCACCAGAGCTTGTCACTAAACTGGTCAAGTACTGTGAAACTAGGAAGCTACCCCTGGAACTCGGTTGTGATGCAAATGCGCATAGCGAGGCATGGGGCAGCAGTGACACCAGCCAAAGGGGTGAGTACCTTCTTGAATTTATCCTTAGAAATAAATTAGAAATCTTTAATGTTGGGAATATACCACCAATTGTGACCCGCGCGAGGGAAGAGGTCCTAGACATTACCAAAGGAAATACTTCAACGAAAGCGCTGGTGAAAGAATGGAGAGTATCCAATGAACCCTCCATGTCAGATCATAGAACAATTAGGTTTGGCATTGAAGCAACCGCTCCTATACATAGCGTTTTGAGGAATCCCAGGGATGTACCCTGGTGGAACAACAGCTTAAGTAAACTTAGAACCAAAGTTCGGAAATTGTTCAATCGAGCAAAACGAACCGGGGAGTGGTCAGAATACAAAAACACTTTAATTCTGTATAACAAATAAATAAGGAAATCTAAGCGTTTGAGCTTTAAGGCCCGTCCACATAGAGCTTTGGCGTTGCGTTGGCGTTGGCGTCGCTTCAACAGCTGACTATGAATACATGAATTCAAATGTAGGCCTCCACATAGCCAAATTTTGACAACGCTCACGCCAACATAAAGCAAAAAGATGGCCAACTCTCAACTTTTCGCGTGCGTCGCTCGGCATCTGTTGCAAATAAATAAAATTATCTGAAATATTTTTCCTTTTTAATCAAGTGCGGGCAAGAAATATCCTTTTTAATGCAATTATTGATATGAAATATTAATTTATCTGTCGTTAGTATGTTAATTTAGTGGCCCAAGCATTCGCTGCCAAGCGTTCATTGTAGAAAGCATACTTTTAACGTGCGTTCTGTCAAACTAACGCCAACGTCAAAGCCAACGCGAAAGTTCTATGTGGACCGGCCTTTAGGAACTTCTGTTAAAGCATAGAAGATACTACGGAGGCTACAAGACTCTATAAGGTAATGGCAAAAACGAACTGTATTTCGTTCGCAAGTCTACGGAAGAGTGATGGGAGTTTTGCTGGGAGTGAGGAAGTAAAGATCAACCTTCTCATAGATACTAACTTCCCAGGATCTACATGTCATTTCGAAATAGATCGGACTGAGCATAGTAGTAAAATAAGCAGAGAAAACTGGTTAGTGGCTAAGGATATATGCTCCGAGTCCCGAGATAGGCGGTGAACACCTTCAAACCACTGAAGTCGCAGGAAGCAGATGGAATATTCCCTGGCATGCTACAGCAGGGCTTAGAATGCGTCATTTGTCCTAAAAGCTATAGAAAAGGTAGTAGATAACTATGTAAGGACTACGGTCCTATAGAACTATCCACTGAATTCGCGCCAGCATGCATATAAGGCGGGCCGCTGAACTGAAACCGCCCAATACGCGCTAACAAGTGCACTTCAAGATAGCCTTGAAAATAAGGAGACTGCTATATGCGCTTTTCTGGACATTGAGGGCGCGTTTGACAACACCTCACATGCTGCAATAAACAGTGCTTTGATTAGCAGGGGGTTAAACAATACCCTCTTGGCATGGATTAATTTCATGCTCTGCACCAGAAGGGTAGAAATACAAACCTGTACGAATAATACGGTTGTCGCCGGAACAACAAGAGGCTGTCCGCAAGGTGGAGTGTTATCTCCGCTGCAATGGAACAAAGTCGTCGACGGACTGCTCCAAAAGCTAACAGATACTGGGCTAACTTGTCAGGGGTACGCTGACGATATTGTAATAATATGCAGGAGGAAATTCGAAAACACCCTGTGTGATAGAATCCAGCTAGGGCTGAACGTAACCAAAAAAATGGTGCGCTAAAGTGGGGCTGAATGTAAATCCAGCAAAAACCACTATAGTACCATTCTCAAGGAAATACAAACTTGATAGTCTAAAAGCTATAAGGCTAGGGCTGCCAGACGTCCCGGTTTTCCCGGACATGTCCCGGTTTTAGACTATTTGTCCCTGTGTCCCGGTCCAACCTTAAAATATCCCGGGTTTCGTTTTAGTGTCCCGGTTTTTGATTTGATTGCACAAATTTGAATAAAAGTTCAAAAATCACTACACTAAGAGAACGGACGCGTCGTAATATTCAGAAAAATTTTATGAATTCACTGAGGGAAATAACGCATAGTAAACATGAATATTTTCTATTTGATTATCGTTTAAAAATGTTCATTTTTAAAAATAATACTTTCATAACACGCACGAGTGGTATTGATTCAAACTCAACATTTAAATGCACATTTACATGTCTGGCTGCAGCTGAGTGCGCGAAGATGCTTGCCACAATTTGATAATTTCCAGAGGGTCTGGGTTCAATTCCCATTAGAACCAGCATGGAATTTAAATATTTTTTTAACTTAATTATGAAAAAGCAATCGGTAATTGCAAATCGCTTCATTTTAATATGGGCGTATTTGAATTCAATATTTCTATACTAAATACTGAAATTTGTATACTTAATGTATTACGAGTTGAGTTGGTGCCCTTTCATATGCGTTTTTTTTAATTTAGCACGCTTTTTTAATTCTAAACTTCTTTCTCCCAGTGCACCGGTTTAATTTGTGAAATAGTCACATTTCGAGATAGTTGAATTTTGCACAAGCAATAGTTTATGATTATTATATGTACCTAAATACGTTCAAAATGACCTGCACAAAGTTTTACATTTATATTAAGGAAAATACAGAAGTTTTGAAACAAGTTTACAACAACGAAAAATATGACTGATATTTTAATGTTATCTTGTACTTAAATTTTTTTCTTTCATGAAACCTAGAGTACTTATAAGTACAGTGCCGTACAAAGTTATTGGCTCGGAGGCTCTTTCATCAGATCACAATTTCTAATCAGATCTTTTAGAAAAATTTTGAAAATGTAGCTTTTGGGCCAATTAATAAAGTGCAAGTCTGAAGTTGCCGGCAAATTTCGTTGATTTTTAGCATTTATTTTTTTTTTTGCTGACGGTGTCTTCCATATAAAAAGAATTATCGAACATAGTTTGTATGGAAGAAACTCTCAGTAAAAACAATACCAAAAATCAACTAAAATTTAATGGGCTGCAAAACTTCATTTTAAAAATTTTTATAACAAGTCTGATTAGAATGTTGCAAATTTGTATGCAAATTTATTGAATTTTCCCGAGTTCAGCACAAAGTTTAACAATTTTATTTTTATGTTTTTTTCATATATTTATTATAAACTGTATTTTTATAAAGAATAAAAAAAGGGTCATGCATTGTGAACAATTCTCTGTGCTTTAGTTGTGATAAGTGGTTTTGTTTTGTTGGCGTACGTTGGAATGATCTCATGATCTCATGTTTTTATGTTTTTGTTTTTGTCTGTCAAAATAAAATTTCACTACATCCTTTCGCACGTCGAAATGAAAGAAGACGGGGCGAGAGGCCCTCCCTAAAGTGTCCCGGTTTGTCAACAGAGATATCTGGCAGCCCTATATAAGGCTAGATGGAACCAACATTATGTACCAAAAAGAGGTTAAATTCCTAGGAGTAATACTAGACCAAAAACTACTCTGGAAAGCAGACGTAGAAGAAACTGCGAAGAAAGCTGTAAGATCATTTATGACGTGTAGGTCCATGGCAGGAAAGAGTTGTGGCTGCACACCAAAGATACTAAGATTTATCTACACGACAATAGCACGACCCATGATAGCTTATGGAGCCATCGTTTGGGCCGATAGGACTTCACAACTTGGAGTAATCAAAGTGCTATCCAAGATACAAAGGCTGGCATGCGTATGCATAACAGGAGCCATGCGAACCTGCCCAACTGCATCTTTGGAGGTTCTCTTAGATCTTACCCCTCTTTATATCCACATACATACTCAGGCGAAAAGAGCTTTACTACGGATGACTGGTACCAATATCGGGGCAGCAGGGTGTCTTGGTCGTGGGAATACCGAGGGATACCATGCATCCGAGGTTCAGCTTTACAAAGAGGTTTAAAACTGATCTGAGTAATATGAAGAGCTGGGCAGGCATATCCGAGACATATCGGATAAACCAAAACACGATTATCTGGTACACTGAAGGCTCTTTGACCGACGAGGGTACCGGGGTAGGGGTAGTTGGACCGAGGTTAAGATATTCGGGACCCATCGGAAAACATATGTCTATTTTCCAGGCTGAAACATACGCCATAGGAAGATGCGCGGACTTTAATATCAAGCGAAACTGCCGAAATGAGAACACTGGTACATAAGAGGAAAGGTGCATCAACCCCTTTCACCGGCCCAGAGCCCTTCTGCGGCTTGGGAAAAGGGGCGCTTTCTGAACATGTTCGTCTAGAGGAAGAGACTCAGAGAAATCGGTACTGGGATAATCTACCAGGTCTAGAGCA
>NW_023468924.1:0-5651 GCF_013731165.1 Rhagoletis pomonella | reverse complement strand
ATGGGATAGGGTAGGATTAGGGATAGAGACGTCGGTGCGGTGATCTCTCATGGAAACTAGAGTGGCTAGTATCACACTTACCCAGCGGGCGAGGTTGATACACCGGCATCAGGTCACTTTACAAGCTTCCCTCTTAGTTCGTGGTGATATGTCGGTTGTCGAAGCAGCCGCCATATTACCACTTAAGCCCCATCCCCACGGCAAGGAGGCCGTCAATGATGAGGAAGTAGGGGTTAAATTCACTCACGTTTTATCTTAGGATGGTGCCTTTTATATAGAAGAAAATGCTTAGCACCGTCAGCCAAAAAAATTATTAAAAATGAACGCGATTTCCTAGTATCTTGAAATTTTCACTATTACCTACTTAAATTTAATGGACTACAAAACTGCATACCTAAAAATTTTGAACAAAAAGTGTAAATTTTTTGGTGTAATTGTTAAAGTTTGTTGATATTTTATAATTTTGTAAGAAGTTTGAAATGTAGATTTATGTGGTTCTGGTTAGGTAATGTGCTAGACTTTTATAAAAAAAAAAAACTATAAACATTAGATTAACAAAATAAAAAACCAAAACTGGTCAAAATATAACTTAGCTTAATCAGCTGACCACACGGGTATATAGATAATGGACGAGTCCGCGCATGCCCCCCTCCTATCCTGCGTCCACCTCAACAAACAAATAAAGCTTGTCAGCCCTGTAAACCTACACATAGCTGTTACGGGTGGGACATACTTTTCTGTTGAATTATTCTTATCTAATTACGTGGAAACAACAATGCAATTATGGTAAATATTCTAACATTATGTTTTACGTTTTTTTTTCACGGGTGGGACAAGACCAATACTGCTTAATAATAACTCATAATATAGATAAAGCAGTCACACAATTTAATATATAACACAATTTTATTAAAAGTAGATGGGTTCTACTATTTATTTTCTTACCAATGAATTATGAATCGCAAATTATTTGACAGTGCATTCAACTCAGGGCTACACCGGTAATAATGCTGATACAAGAACCCTGGGTCTTCAGGGGCCAAATAAGAGGCTTGGCAGCAGAGAACAGGCAGGTAATTTGGGATACTATGTGCACAAATCCTAGGGTGTGCTTGTTAATAACTAATAGCTTGAAACATGTATGTCTTTCAGATTTCCTGTCGAGGGATCTAGTAGCGGTTCAGGTCGCAGTCAGCTTCAACGGGACCATCCATGACATCGTAGTTACATCGGGCTACTTCCCAGGAGATGACACGCATGCTCCACCAGAGCTTGTCACTAAACTGGTCAAGTACTGTGAAACTAGGAAGCTACCCCTGGAACTCGGTTGTGATGCAAATGCGCATAGCGAGGCATGGGGCAGCAGTGACACCAGCCAAAGGGGTGAGTACCTTCTTGAATTTATCCTTAGAAATAAATTAGAAATCTTTAATGTTGGGAATATACCACCAATTGTGACCCGCGCGAGGGAAGAGGTCCTAGACATTACCAAAGGAAATACTTCAACGAAAGCGCTGGTGAAAGAATGGAGAGTATCCAATAAACCCTCCATGTCAGATCATAGAACAATTAGGTTTGGCATTGAAGCAACCGCTCCTATACATAGCGTTTTGAGGAATCCCAGGGATGTACCCTGGTGGAACAACAGCTTAAGTAAACTTAGAACCAAAGTTCGGAAATTGTTCAATCGAGCAAAACGAACCGGGGAGTGGTCAGAATACAAAAACACTTTAATTCTGTATAACAAATAAATAAGGAAATCTAAGCGTTTGAGCTTTAAGGCCCGTCCACATAGAGCTTTGGCGTTGCGTTGGCGTTGGCGTCGCTTCAACAGCTGACTATGAATACATGAATTCAAATGTAGGCCTCCACATAGCCAAATTTTGACAACGCTCACGCCAACACAAAGCAAAAAGATGGCCAACTCTCAACTTTTCGCGTGCGTCGCTCGGCATCTGTTGCAAATAAATAAAATTATCTGAAATATTTTTCCTTTTTAATCAAGTGCGGGCAAGAAATATCCTTTTTAATGCAATTATTGATATGAAATATTAATTTATCTGTCGTTAGTATGTTAATTTAGTGGCCCAAGCATTCGCTGCCAAGCGTTCATTGTAGAAAGCATACTTTTAACGTGCGTTCTGTCAAACTAACGCCAACGTCAAAGCCAACGCGAAAGTTCTATGTGGACCGGCCTTTAGGAACTTCTGTTAAAGCATAGAAGATACTACGGAGGCTACAAGACTCTATAAGGTAATGGCAAAAACGAACTGTATTTCGTTCGCAAGTCTACGGAAGAGTGATGGGAGTTTTGCTGGGAGTGAGGAAGTAAAGATCAACCTTCTCATAGATACTAACTTCCCAGGATCTACATGTCATTTCGAAATAGATCGGACTGAGCATAGTAGTAAAATAAGCAGAGAAAACTGGTTAGTGGCTAAGGATATATGCTCCGAGTCCCGAGATAGGCGGTGAACACCTTCAAACCACTGAAGTCGCAGGAAGCAGATGGAATATTCCCTGGCATGCTACAGCAGGGCTTAGAATGCGTCATTTATCCTAAAAGCTATAGAAAAGGTAGTAGATAACTATGTAAGGACTACGGTCCTATAGAACTATCCACTGAATTCGCGCCAGCATGCATATAAGGCGGGCCGCTGAACTGAAACCGCCCAATACGCGCTAACAAGTGCACTTCAAGATAGCCTTGAAAATAAGGAGACTGCTATATGCGCTTTTCTGGACATTGAGGGCGCGTTTGACAACACCTCACATGCTGCAATAAACAGTGCTTTGATTAGCAGGGGGTTAAACAATATCCTCTTGGCATGGATTAATTTCATGCTCTGCACCAGAAGGGTAGAAATACAAACCTGTACGAATAATACGGTTGTCGCCGGAACAACAAGAGTCTGTCCGCAAGGTGGAGTGTTATCTCCGCTGCAATGGAACAAAGTCGTCGACGGACTGCTCCAAAAGCTAACAGATACTGGGCTAACTTGTCAGGGGTACGCTGACGATATTGTAATAATATGCAGGAGGAAATTCGAAAACACCCTGTGTGATAGAATCCAGCTAGGGCTGAACGTAACCAAAAAAATGGTGCGCTAAAGTGGGGCTGAATGTAAATCCAGCAAAAACCACTATAGTACCATTCTCAAGGAAATACAAACTTGATAGTCTAAAAGCTATAAGGCTAGGGCTGCCAGACGTCCCGGTTTTCCCGGACATGTCCCGGTTTTAGACTATTTGTCCCTGTGTCCCGGTCCAACCTTAAAATATCCCGGGTTTCGTTTTAGTGTCCCGGTTTTTGATTTGATTGCACAAATTTGAATAAAAGTTCAAAAATCACTACACTAAGAGAACGGACGCGTCGTAATATTCAGAAAAATTTTATGAATTCACTGAGGGAAATAACGCATAGTAAACATGAATATTTTCTATTTGATTATCGTTTAAAAATGTTCATTTTTAAAAATAATACTTTCATAACACGCACGAGTGGTATTGATTCAAACTCAACATTTAAATGCACATTTACATGTCTGGCTGCAGCTGAGTGCGCGAAGATGCTTGCCACAATTTGATAATTTCCAGAGGGTCTGGGTTCAATTCCCATTAGAACCAGCATGGAATTTAAATATTTTTTTAACTTAATTATGAAAAAGCAATCGGTAATTGCAAATCGCTTCATTTTAATATGGGCGTATTTGAATTCAATATTTCTATACTAAATACTGAAATTTGTATACTTAATGTATTACGAGTTGAGTTGGTGCCCTTTCATATGCGTTTTTTTTAATTTAGCACGCTTTTTTAATTCTAAACTTCTTTCTCCCAGTGCACCGGTTTAATTTGTGAAATAGTCACATTTCGAGATAGTTGAATTTTGCACAAGCAATAGTTTATGATTATTATATGTACCTAAATACGTTCAAAATGACCTGCACAAAGTTTTACATTTATATTAAGGAAAATACAGAAGTTTTGAAACAAGTTTACAACAACGAAAAATATGACTGATATTTTAATGTTATCTTGTACTTAAATTTTTTTCTTTCATGAAACCTAGAGTACTTATAAGTACAGTGCCGTACAAAGTTATTGGCTCGGAGGCTCTTTCATCAGATCACAATTTCTAATCAGATCTTTTAGAAAAATTTTGAAAATGTAGCTTTTGGGCCAATTAATAAAGTGCAAGTCTGAAGTTGCCGGCAAATTTCGTTGATTTTTAGCATTTATTTTTTTTTTTGCTGACGGTGTCTTCCATATAAAAAGAATTATCGAACATAGTTTGTATGGAAGAAACTCTCAGTAAAAACAATACCAAAAATCAACTAAAATTTAATGGGCTGCAAAACTTCATTTTAAAAATTTTTATAACAAGTCTGATTAGAATGTTGCAAATTTGTATGCAAATTTATTGAATTTTCCCGAGTTCAGCACAAAGTTTAACAATTTTATTTTTATGTTTTTTTCATATATTTATTATAAACTGTATTTTTATAAAGAATAAAAAAAGGGTCATGCATTGTGAACAATTCTCTGTGCTTTAGTTGTGATAAGTGGTTTTGTTTTGTTGGCGTACGTTGGAATGATCTCATGATCTCATGTTTTTATGTTTTTGTTTTTGTCTGTCAAAATAAAATTTCACTACATCCTTTCGCACGTCGAAATGAAAGAAGACGGGGCGAGAGGCCCTCCCTAAAGTGTCCCGGTTTGTCAACAGAGATATCTGGCAGCCCTATATAAGGCTAGATGGAACCAACATTATGTACCAAAAAGAGGTTAAATTCCTAGGAGTAATACTAGACCAAAAACTACTCTGGAAAGCAAACGTAGAAGAAACTGCGAAGAAAGCTGTAAGATCATTTATGACGTGTAGGTCCATGGCAGGAAAGAGTTGGGGCTGCACACCAAAGATACTAAGATTTATCTACACGACAATAGTACGACCCATGATAGCTTATGGAGCCATCGTTTGGGCCGATAGGACTTCACAACTTGGAGTAATCAAAGTGCTATCCAAGATACAAAGGCTGGCATGCGTATGCATAACAGGAGCCATGCGAACCTGCCCAACTGCATCTTTGGAGGTTCTCTTAGATCTTACCCCTCTTTATATCCACATACATACTCAGGCGAAAAGAGCTTTACTACGGATGACTGGTACCAATATCGGGGCAGCAGGGTGTCTTGGTCGTGGGAATACCGAGGGATACCATGCATCCGAGGTTCAGCTTTACAAAGAGGTTTAAAACTGATCTGAGTAATATGAAGATCTGGGCAGGCATATCCGAGACATATCGGATAAACCAAAACACGATTATCTGGTACACTGAAGGCTCTTTGACCGACGAGGGTACCGGGGTAGGGGTAGTTGGACCGAGGTTAAGATATTCGGGACCCATGGGAAAACATATGTCTATTTTCCAGGCTGAAACATACGCCATAGGAAGATGCGCGGACTTTAATATCAAGCGAAACTGCCGAAATGAGAACACTGGTACATAAGAGGAAAGGTGCATCACCCCTTTCACCGGCCCAGAGCCCTTCTGCGGCTTGGGAAAAGGGGCGCTTTCTGAACATGTTCGTCTAGAGGAAGAGACTCAGAGAAATCGGTACTGGGATAATCTACCAGGTCTAGAGCA
>NW_023468923.1:0-5651 GCF_013731165.1 Rhagoletis pomonella | reverse complement strand
ATGAATTGCTTCCCGTTATCACTATGGACGAATTGAGGGACCCCGAAAGCTGGAAAAATCTCTGTGCTAAAGAAGCTAATTACATTTGCCGACGTCGCGTTTTGCATCGCCTTCAAAAATACGTATTTAGAAAAATGGTCTAGCACTATGAACAAAAACTGGTTTCTTCTCTTTGATCCTGGATATGGACCTAAGAAATCGCAATAAAGACGCTGGAATGGCCTCTCGGATACGAAGGCATTGCCCATAGGTGGTCTGGATACTTGGTTGGTGGCTTTCACGGCTTTGCAGGTTTCACATCGATTCACATAAAGGCGTATGTCCTTTGCCATTTGCGGCCAAAAATATTTCTGCCGAACACGCTCTAAAGTCTTCTGCCAACCTCCATGGTAACTAGCATTGAAATCATGTGAGCATTCGATTGCGAGCTCCGTCAGCCCTTCCGGTAACCACAAACGCCAGAGTGAATCCTCTTCCTCTTCCACACCTCTTCGAAACATCACTCTTTTGTAAACTCTATTGTCGACTATGCGTAGATCGGGCAGCCCTTCGTGATTGTTTTCAATTGTTTCACGAAGCTCCGAGTACTCTACGCCGTCGAATTCCGGTGATGCCAAGTCAATTTCTAGAGGTGGGGTAGAAGAGAGTTCGTCTACGTCAAAACGCGAAAGGGTGTCCGGCACAACATTCAAGGAACCTTTGCGATGCTCCATCCTAAAGTTGTATCTTTGCAATAGAAGCGACCATCTTGCCAGCCTGCCACTCAAGTCTTTTTGTGTCATTAGCCACTTGAGACTTGAATGGTCAGTAATTATTCGGAAAGGCAATCCTTCAATATATGGTCTGAAACGCTTGACACTAACTATTGCGGCGAGGCATTCCAGCTCGGTGACCGTATAATTCCGCTGAGCATTATTAAGCTTCTTCGATACGAAAGCTATGGGATGCTCTGCCCCTTCCTCATCGAGCTGGAATAACACGCCTCCTACTCCTATTTTGGATGCATCACATTGAATTACGAATTCTTTAGTAAAATCGGGTTGTGCCAGGACAGGCGCTGAACAGAGTGCAACCTTAAGCTTTCCAAATGCTTCAACTGCCTCAGGAGTTAGTTTAAATGGACCAGGTGACTTTCGAAGGCAATCTGTCATTGGACCCGCCAAATCTGCAAAATTGGTAATAAACGACCTGTACCAATTTGCCATTCCTATAAACCTGCGAACCTGACGAGGAGATTTTGGAATCGGAAAATCCTTTATTGCATCTATTTTGCCTGGGTCTACTTTCAAACAACCATTCCCTATCAAGTACCCGAGATACCGAATTTCCTTCTGGCAGAACTTACTCTTCTTTACGTTGATAGTGAGTCCCGCATCCCGTAAGCATTTCGCCACTTCCTTCAGCAATTCCAAATGGTCTCCGAAGTTTGAGCTGCACACCATCAGATCATCCAGGTAGACGAAGACGTTCTCTCGTAACCGTGAAGGAATAGCATTATCCATCAGCCGACTCATTGTTTGTGGTCCGTTGCACAGGCCAAAGGGCATTACTTTAAAGTGGTACAATGGCTTCCCTGGAACCGCAAATGCCGTCTTTTCCTTAGACGATTCCGTTAACTTGATTTGGAAGAAAGCGTCCTTCAAATCAATACCACTTATAAAGTATGTATCCTTTAACCTGCTCAACAGCCCATTAATATGGGGCAACGGATACGAGTCCTTCTTTGTGACCGCGTTCACCTTCCTGGAATCTATACACAGCCTCACTTTGCCTGGTTTCCGGACTAATACCACGGGACTACACCATGGTGAATTCGATTCCTCAATCACTCCCATCTTGAGTAGCCTTTCAATTTCGCTATAGGCTTCTGTCTGCCTAGGTGGTGAAAGAGGAAAGTGCTTGCTTTTAATTGGCACTGCATCACCCGTGTCTATATGGTGAGTCACTAAACTGGTTTGACCTAGTCCTAGCTTTTCGAACGAGGGAAACTCCTGAACAACTTCTTGTAATGCTAACTTCTGATCTGGTGTGAGCTGGTGGAAGTTTGGCTCATCTTCATTTGGAAAGTCTAAACAAGAAACGGTTGGAAATACATCGGGTGCTAACGCAAATGCCTTCCAGAAATCAACTCCCAGGTATGCCTCTTGGATTAATGACGGTACAAGATAAAAGCGAATAGTTCTTGTAATGTTTTTAAAAGTGACCGGTAAAGATATCGAGCCGAGTATTTTCTGCTGATTTCCACCAGCCGTGTAAACAAACGCGCGTAAAGAATGATATTTTAAATTGTTTCTTTTTAGGAAATCTTCGCATCCGTTTCCAAGAATGGAAACGTTTGCTCCGGAATCCAACAAACCCACTACGAAACTATCGTATATTTTAATCCTTGCTAGCGGTCTCTCATCTGGTGTTATCAGAATTTTAGTACTTTGCAAAAGTTTACGCATATTTACTCGGCTAGAATATCTTTTCCTACACTGTAGAATATTTTCAGAAACTACAAGTTTTGGTTGCTCTTCGAAAATATCCGCCCTTATCCGTTCATAATCCTGTTCTCTTTGCTCTAAACTAACTGGGAATTGAGTCTGGCATGCGACATCCCTACGTGAAGGCCTAAGAATTCGAACCTGCAAAGGATTGGCTGTAGAAGAAAACATACACTCGGAATCAGAACTATCGGAACTATCTGGGAAGGTTATGATGACCCGTGGTGAAACCCTCGAGGGACTGGTATTACTCTCCGAACTACTGACATCTCCATGCAAACGAACGGTTCTGACTGGGACTGGCTTAGTTTTTGGTTTAGTACAGGAGGTTGCTGCTCCTGTACTCCTCGCTTCGGGGGCTAGGGTGCCGAACGAGAATCCCCGATTGCTTTCTCGTTCGGGTTCCGGTTTCCCTGTCTCCGATGATCTCTGGGGCATCTAGGAGTGACCACCCCCTTCTGTCCACACTTGAAGCAGAACACGTTCCGAATCGCTTCCTCGCAATAGATGTATGAGTGTCCCATCTTGTCACAGTTCCAGCACTGTATTCCTGAATAGTCCGGTTTCCTAGTCCTCTGGAAATTTAGCGCTTCCACTTGCGGATCAACTTCTCCATCCATTGCTCCTGTCCATTCATCCGGTGTAATAGCCATTGTTTCGTTGACGTGACGTCCTGCATAGTTCGGCATCAAGCTCCTGGTTTCCTTCAATATCTGTTCGCCTTTCCTAGCAACGTCACGTAGGTCATGTAAGGTCTGCGCACCAGCATTGAAAAGCATCAACTTCAGGCTGCTGTTAACGTTCCTCTTCAATATGTCCATTAAAAGGTTCTCTGACATCGGCTCCCTTAGTCTCGCGTTCAAGGCTAATATATCTGTATGAAACGTATCATACGATTCATTAGCCTTCTGACGACGCATTGAGATCTCCATCATTATCTTATGGTCACTCTTTAAGGTGCCGAATTCCCGCCTGATAGAATAACACAAGAAGGGATAAGTCGCATCTGGATTTTGCTTGGTGAACAACCAGTACCATTCCTCAGCTCGCCCTGACAAAAATAGGTGGAAGCTTGCCATTAACTGTTCGTCTGTACATTGTGTGCGCTCACACAACGTATTTAGTTTAAAGAGAAAATCTGAAACACTACCGGTGCCGTCATAGGATACCTTCCAATCCTGTGGCTTAATGACAATATTAGTGGTGAAATTTGGTCGGTTATTCAAAGTGGCTTGTGTCAGATTGCGTCCGATAGAAGCAAAGTCCCTAGGGCCATTGGGTGCAGTTTGAGATGCAGTTACCACTGCACTTAATGCGTTCATATTTTCCCGCATTGTTCTCATTTCAGTTCTCATTTCTTCTTGCGAAGTACGTAAGAGCTGATGAAGCACTCCTACCCACGAATCTCCTGCGGGCGCTCCGCCATTAGAACGTCTACATCTATCTTCTGCAATACCTTCACCAAACCCGGTATTCCCTGGCAAAGACCTATCATTTTCCTGTCTTCCCGAAAGCATAGTCATGGAGGTAGCGGAAACATTCTGGACCGAAGTCCCAGGTGGTGAGGTGTCAAGTATATTTGAACTTTGACGGCTATCAACTTTAAGTCCCGGAGCGGGATTGGCCATCGGAATTGGTGGCGGAACACCTCCCGTATGGTCAGCAATAGGTGAATGCATCACCAGAGGATTAGTTGCTGGCATAGCGGGACTAGTATTCCTCCCGGCCCCTCTTGACTTTGCGCCGCTACCCCTAACTGAAGCACTGCGCGTTTGCCTAAGTTGCTGTTCCATCTACCAAGTGTTCAGTGGTGAGACAAATGCAATCAGGAATAGTAAAAACCCTGACGCTTAAGGTCAAATCAAATCCGAATTAAAAATCTACAATAGGTGGTTAAGACTTGGCTCCCCCAGAGCTCAAGCTAAAATCCGAAAATCCGAGAAAATTTTTTTGGTTAAATTAGGCTTGCTTTCTTAGCTTAAGCCGAAAGAACGTCCGAGAGAAAAAAAAAAATATATATATATATATAATTAAAAAAAAACGAGTTTAAGCCAAGTGTCGCGGTTACCGAACCCGATCGCGACAAAAAAAAATCCGGATAATCACAATGTATTCAGTCCGCGTACTGAATATGAATATACGCCAAAGGTAAAAAAAAAATCAATCAAAATATACGTATGCAATTAGTAAATACACATATCAAGTGGGTTAATTAAATATACGTTGTTATATACGTGTAAGGCAAAAGTTCAGTTGGGTATAATTTTATATCAAAGTCAATGGGAATGCTGACCTCCCCTGACATTAGGAAGGCACTAGTCTATGAAAAAAATAAGGTACAAAAACAAACAAAAAAAAAATTTCGCTGTTTGGTCCAGCACACCCAACCGCAATGAAAAGCCGGCATTATGGAATGCCCCTCCAGACTTGAAGGGTGTACTGGACATCGCGTACAAGTTGCTGAACTATCTTTCGGTCTCAGTGCACCCCACCGCAATGCAGCAAGGGGCAGTCATCGCTTGCCCCCCTGAGACTGGTGGGGTGACTGAGACCCCGATAGTCAGTCGTGGTTGGAGTCCCAGCCCACTCCATCGCAATACGAAGGCGCTCAGGAGCGCCAGCGCAGACCTATGGAGTGAGCTGGGGTCCGAAAGAAAAATGTATATATTTTTTTTTTTTTTCAGAAAAAACAAATCGAAAAAAAAAAAAAACAAAAAAAAAATATTCGGCGAAAAAAAAACTACAAAAAAAATCTATTTATACTAAACCCCACTTAGCGGACTAATTTTTTTCCCATTCCCGTGCCGACATATCGGACCACTGAACAATTTGGAGAAAAAAAAGTCAAACTACAAAAAAAAACTAAGTGCGTTTAGCACTACCTCACCGGGTGAATACAAAACTCCGGAGGACGTGACGTGAAGTCTCGGAGAAACCCTCAGTTGCTGACCAAGAGGGCTAACCCAAACCAGCACAATCAACTCCACTCATCCCGCCGCAACGCAGCAAAGGGCAGCAAACGCATGCCCCCCTGGGACTTGCGGGATGGTGAAGCCTCATGTGCCAGTCAGGACCAGCCAACCTGGCCAGACTTCGGGCTACCCCGTTGGGCGCCATCTGTTATGGTACGCATACTTCGGGAGCAGCAGTGAATGCAGGCGGCAT
>NW_023468922.1:0-5651 GCF_013731165.1 Rhagoletis pomonella | reverse complement strand
CGAACCGAACACTGATTTTGGTAATAAAATTCAATGATTTGCAAGCGTTGCTCGTTAGTAAGTCTATTCATGATGAAATTTCAAAGCATACTGAGCATCTTTCTCTTTGACACCATGTCTGAAATCCCACGTGATCTGTCAAATACTAATGCATGAAAATCCTAACCTCAAAAAAATCACCCGTTACTTGAACTCTGCCCTGTTACAATAAACTTGATAAAAATATAAAAATTTTAAAGCGAAACTAATTATTTTTTAATTCAAAGTCAAACCTTCTAAAGTTACTTAAGTTGTTTTAATGAAATGGCACAGATACATATGTGTGGGTTTATAGTTCCGAAAACTCGGCAGGTTTAATGACTCCATATATTGGTTTAGATACATAAATTTTGCGAGGCTTTTAACCAAGTATTTTGCGAAGATACGCGAGAACCTAATCATAGCATTTTGTTCAGTTCCTCAAGTTTGTTACTAAAACACGATAAGTAAATGAACAGCATGTTGTCGGGAATGTAAATTAGTTTTGCCTGCAAAATCATAAATAGGTTCTCGCGTATCTTCGCCAAATAAGTACTTTAAGTTAATAGACTCACATAGCTCATAAGATATTTATAGTTTTCTAAAAAATATTTCACGTAAATAATCGAAGAACTTCTGTCAAATATTTAGCAAAAAAATAAAAAATAAATTAACCGATCTGTACTTTACAAGCTGCAGCACCAAATCTGCAGCTCATACTTTGAGGGGATTTTTCGCCTACAGTGCAGCTACCTAGCTGGCTAAAGTATATACAAATGTGTGTGCATTAAATATGTATGCTTTTTTTTTAATGTAAATCCCAACGCTCTGAAACTGATAAGAAATTTGCACAGCTCAAGCGCTAAGACAATCGTTTTTTCCTGGAAGGCATTTGTCGCTGCGCTGCGCAAAAACACCGACAAGGAAAGATAATTAACATAGCATATTCGCTAAAGAATCCCCGTACTAGAGTAATCATTTACAAGCAAGCGTTTTACTTCGCCCTTAACGCTCACAAAGCTAAGCCTTAAAATGGTATAAAATGCAGTTCGAATGCTAAGCAAAATATCAGTCAACTTGAAACTCTTCCAACAAGCAAACATTAAATTTGCACAAATATTTTAATTTTTGGCGGGTACTAAATCGAACAATTATGAAATTTTTCGTTTTTGCATTTGTTGCTGCAATTGCAGTCATTAGCGTTGTTCAAGCATATCCACAGCAGGCACACTTTCAACATTTGGTCTACTATCCACCACCAACACCACCGCCACGTCCCATCTTAGTGCGTGTGGCACGTGAAGTGGGTGTTGGCGGCTCGTTGGCCAGCAATCCACGCGGTGGCGCTGATGCCCGCCTAGATGTGGCAAATGCTATAGGCAATCCAAATCATAACTTAATTGCCAGCGCCTTTGCTGCAGGCAACACTGATCGTGGTCCAGTGACTACTGGCGGTGCGTTGGCTTACAATAAGTGAGTATGAAATGTTGACAAATATTTTCATCACAATAAAGTGGAATTTTTCTCTCTCATTACAGCAACGGTTTGGGCGCTGCCATATCGAAGACTCACACTCCTGGCGTGCGTGATACTCTCACACAGAGCTTGAACGCTAATCTCTTTAACGATGGTACTCACAGCTTGGATGCAAATGCTTTCAAATCGCAGAATACCCTGGCCAATGGTTTCAAGTTCGATCGCAATGGTGCTGGTTTGGAGTACTCACACATCAATGGACATGGCGGCAGTTTGACTAAGAGCAACATTCCCAACTTCGGCAGCCAATTGGAATTGGGTGGTAAAGCAAATCTCTGGTCATCACCGGATCGTAATACACGTGTCGATTTGACGGGTGGCGCTTCGAAATGGACCAGTGGCCCACTGAGTGGACAGCGTGACTATTTTGGTGGTGTGGGTCTTACTCACATGTTTGGTTAAGAGAGTGTAGGATGAGGCTTAAGCCTGGTTAAATGTTCCTGATGGGGTGCTGCAATTAGAGAGTTGATGGCATAGAAATTCCTTACTTAAAAAAATATTATTTATTGCTTAATATTTATTATGTATTTGTTGCGTAATTTGTATTTGTAAAGTCTTGATACTGGTAATAAATTAGATGGTGTAACACTAAAAACAAACTTTTCAAGTGAGCTACGTAAAAAAAGTAGTAAGGATTTCTGAAGTCAGTAGACATGGATTAGAGACATGATTAAAGGTTTTATTGTTTTAATTTTGAGTTGTGTCGTTACTGCAGATGACCATCGATAAGTATTTATACTTGGTATAGGACATCAGTCTGATGGAGTAATTAATTAGGGCAACTATGTTTAAAAATTGTCCAGCAACTTTAAAATTTCGAACTTCTTTATCTCGAAAAAAAGTTCAGTTAAGTATTGAGGAATTCTAGTTTGAGTCATACTGAATGGTCAGTAAAAGGCTAACATAGACTAATAGAACGACTGTAGTATTGCCAGAAACATTTTCGACCAGTGAATCATGAATCTGCAGAAATTTTAACGAATATTGCCTTCCTTTTAGATAACTTCAGTAGATACCTTGGACCTAGGTGTTTGTAGGTACTGCACAGTGGGATTTATCCATCTTGTTCTGAAACCCAATATGGGTGGATGGTGTCCGAATAGGTAGTATATGATAGTATGTTTATTCGCGCATTAGGCAGATTCATTTCCGTCAGTATCCCTACCTCTTTCTTCATTGCCAAAACTCCCCTTTGAAAAATAGCATAGTGCTCAGGTAGGAACAGCCGACTGGTCTATGAATAATCTTAACTCATTTTGCGGTGATTTTCGCCTGCAAGTAAAAAGTCAGCTGGTGGTAGCCGGGCAGTACAGTTTTAGTGGTTTGTCTGGGTAATAGTTTCAGACTTTGGTCTACACCATTGCTCAGTGGACCCACCGCGATACTATTTCCTTTCACAACTATGCGAATTATGGATACCGGTCAACTTTTCAATAAGACTCATCGTGGGATCGGGATTGGAATGGATTGGTGCGTGCCGGGGAAAATCAAGAAAAAAAAAGTTTTCCAAGGACTCAGGCAGCATTGCCAACTGCACTTAGGATTTAGAGGAATGGGTGGGGTGGGAGTTCATTGCTGCGCTGCAAATTTACCAGACCTCTTTATCAATATTAGCAGTTTGTTGAGGGAAGGGAATGGAACTCGTCGTGCGACAAAAAATGTACCATCTAAGTTTGGAGAAGGCCGGACAGCGGTTGGGAAAATTTTCTGTACTATCTCCATCCTCCAAATAAGATGTACATAAAGGATCGTAGATAATGCCTATAGTGACCGCATGTCGGCTCCATGGATTGTGCTCCATGTGGATCACTCCTTCTTTAGTTTGAGAAGGAATTTTGGTACTACCCTGTCAGGCCTATTCAGGAAGCCCTTTGTTATTTTGCAGGTGTCAATACCACACCAACGGCTCTCACTAGTTTTATTTTTAAGGATACTTGATATACTCGATCGTTCCCGCTATGCTTGGCCCTAAAATTGCTTACGGTGCAGTTGAACGATCCAGAGAACCGCAGTTCGCCGATTCATCAGCCAGTTCGTTGCCTTGAACACCATAGTGTACTGGCCGCCACACAAGTTCAAGCTCATTCCATCTTGTAACGGAGTTCAGGCTCGTCTTATATTACAGGACTATTTTTGAAGAGATGCGAGCGGTTTCCAAAGCTTTTAGAGCAGCATGGCTGTCACTGCAGATTCTGATCGGGATTACTGCGGTGGAATTTTCCCGCTTAGTTACACACATTGGCTTCTTCTTTTAGAATCCTCAGGTGAGCCTCATGATGCCCAGAAATTATAACTCTCGCACCGCGCCTACACGGCGGAGATCTGCTCAGTAGATGCTGTTGCTCTGGCGTAACCATTGGGCACCTTAAATGGGAGGCTTTTTTATTCCATATCCACAAAAGATCATGTTACTCACAGACTTTCGTCAGATGCGCGACTAATGTCCTGAATCGTCTTCAGACATTGAACTGGGCTGCACGGTGGTCCGTGACACCATTAGAGTTTGCTCTTAAGCTTCAGGACTAACAGAAATCGAAAGGAATGAAATTGGACTCTCCCTGAGGCTTCGTTTACTTTGACTACGAGGACAGCGGAATTTCTAAGCGTGCCCTAAAAAGTATGAAGCCTTTGAAAGATGCTATTAAAATTGTCACAGAGGTTTGGCCGACCACGGGACCACTGAGGAGTTGAAACGAGTTCACTCTGAATAGCAAACATCCCGCGACAACGCCACAAAAAGAAACCGCAGTCCGCTGGCTGGCTTTTGTTCCGGTTGATTGCGCTAACAAACTATGTACTTTCAGCAGAGCAACTGGAACTGCAGTAAACGAACGAACGTAGACATCTGGATTGAGAACCAATCACGTGGCTTGAGGCAAATACATAAGTCTAAGCCTGACCTGGACGTCAGCCTCGTGCTGGAAAATCGGTTTAAGTGAGAAATCAGAACTCCACCTCCAGCTGGAAAGTCTCGCACAGGCATCGATGTCCAAACTGGAAGGAAAACTTAGTGTCAGAGTTGCTAACTGAAAGAGTGGAGTGGAAAACCGATGGACACCTCAGCAGAAAGAGGCTCAAACTAATAATCCACCATCAGAAAAGCCATTTGCCAGACTGGTGGTTGAACGAGGTCATCAGAGACTTGGGAACTTTCGAGATCTAATAAATAATTTTTTTCTATTTACCTTTTTATACATACATATATTTTTTTCAATTAAATAAATAATAAATAATAAATTTGTTAAATTATCGTATATTTAATTAAAAAATATTAACAACCTAAATTAGCACATTCCTGATGCCCTGCCCTTATTCCTCTACATTCGGTTGCACTTGCACCTCGAAATCCACATCTTCGCCAGTTGTCTGCTTCACTTGCTGCCGCACCGAATCACAAAGTCGTACAATCTCCAACTGCGTAACATCTCCCTCCTCAGCATTGTGTTTGTAGATTAAAGTATCAGGATCACTAGTGGCAATCAGTTTACCGTCGGCCAGTTTGCTATAATCCACGCCTACAGGCAAAATAGTGGTTTGCTCACTAACATCACGACGTCCGCGGCGTACCGGAATAATGCGTATGATGCGAATGCGAATTATGCGACGACGTGGTGCTGCATCTCCGGAAGAGATGAGACTGCAGAGCAGCACTCTGGCAATGGCAAGAAATATTAGTTTCATTTTCTTTTTTTTCGTTTACTAAATTTATAACCCTGGAATACTGGTGCAGTTCAAGTTGCTGACTGATTGCTGTTGTACGTTTAATTGCTGTTGATAAGCTTTGAATGAAGGGTCTTTTATACTAGCTAGGTGATGCTTATCAGTGCCATTTGTTTAAAGACAGATCAATCCATATATGAAAACGATAATGTAGTCAGGTATTTCCGAATAGTACAACTTTAGTTAAACGTATGTAGTATGTATGTATGTAGGAACGTTCATTTTCAAGATTTGCATTGCTTATCATTGCAACAATATTTGTATGTGCATATATACATATCTATGCACAGTAGGGTGGCCCAAAAATATTTGCGTGGAATAAAAGTTTAAAATTTTAAGCTCTCAAATTTTAGGATTTTTCTAAATGGAAAAAATAA
>NW_023468921.1:0-5652 GCF_013731165.1 Rhagoletis pomonella | reverse complement strand
ATTCTATAAACCACCAAAAATACGTGTTTTATTAATTAAAACCTACAAAGTGGGGGCTCAACCGATTGAAAACCGAGAAAACTGAGTGCGCGTTTGAAGGCGTAAAAGTTTTAGCCAAAAACTTAAAAGAAAAACTAATGTGCAAAGTGAAATCTCTAATTTGAATAAAAATAATTTTCAAAAGAGGTGCAAACCCATTACAAAAACAAAAAGAAAAGCAAAAAATCGTGTAATTTGACAAAAATACATTTCAAAAGAGGTGTAAAACCCATAGCAGCAACAAATCGGTGTAAATTGATCACATAGGTTCTTGAACCAAACTGTACCAAAAAATCAAAGCCATCAGGTGTCCAGAAATCTATATAAGTAGGCTGGTCGAGTGGCGTCGGTACAAGTGCATCAAATTGTGTTGTTGCGTAGTTGACTTAGCATTTGCGGAAGCATTAGTACAGTCAGTGTATACATATATACATACAAACGACGTTGTGAACAAGAAATCAAAGCCATCAGGTGTCCAGGAAGCTTAGTAGGCTGGTTGAGTGGCGTCGGTACAAGTGTATCAAATTGTGTTGTTGCGCAGTGAACTTGGCGTTTCAGTAGCGTCAGTACAGTGTTTGTACATATCTACAAACAGACAAGCGTTGTGATGGTAAAAGGGTGGTTTTTTGCACATAGCCAGTAGCGAGCAAAGACAAGGCGTCGGTTTGTGTTGCTACGTGCTAAGAACATTGAAAGTGTCGTATTGTTTCCAATAAGAAGATACAAACAGACATATGTACATAAGTGAAGCGTAAGCAAGTGTTGGTGGACAGAACAGTGTAGTAACACATATACATAAGTGTATTTACATAACGACGCTAGAAACTGTCGTTTTACATTAAAGCTGAAGAAATATTAATGGTACGAATAGTACATAGCGAGAGTAATAGAGATCGCAATACAACAAAGTAAAACTCACAAAACGTTTGAAATATAGGTAAATTGAAGAAGCAACAGTTCAGTAAATGCAGCAATAGAAAAGCAGCGCAGCGGCAAGGCAATAGAAGCAGAAGTCATCGAAAGCAGCGATTACTGAAGACAAAGTACCCAGCAGGAAAAAGATAAGTTAAGAAGAGAAATTTGTGTTAAATCAACTTTGCTTGTTGTGTGCGTATTTTGTTGTACGTTCAATAGTAAATAGTAAAGTATATTGCATTTAAATAAACAAACTACTAAAGATATTGGTAAAAACCGAAGAAAATAATAAGAATTTGTGAAATTAAAAACAACTAATTTTTCAAGATTAAAAGCAGATTGCGTTTATAGACGTGTACAAATTTCGTTCGAATTTTCATAAACAACTTCATTCATTGGAAAACTAGAATCTGAAAACTGGTTATTAATTTAAAATCTGTAAAAAGTAGAGATAATTTTCAAAGGAAAATTTAAAACTTGGATATATGTAATTATATTTTACAATAATTTTGAATCAAAAATTATATTTTAAAAGTAGTAATATATATATTTTAAATTGAATATCGATAAAAATTTTCAAAATGGATGCTCAAGCAATATTAAATATGACTGTAGTGTTATTAAAGACGAAACTTGGGGAGTTAGATTTACCACTGGACGGACGGAAGAAGGATCTGAGGGAAAGACTTCTCAGACATTATGGGTTACTGAACGATGAGGAAGAAGATAAAGAAGAGGAAGAAAATGATTTTGAGTCGGTGTCATCACGGGGGGAAGCGGTTGTTGTCAGCCCTAGGCTAGTCGCAGGTCCCCATTTTACTTTTAAAGATATTCAAGACAGCTTGGCTTTATTTAATGGAACAGACAATTTTGATGTTAACCAGTGGGTGGAGCAATTCGAGGAGAGCGCAGAAACTGTAGGGTGGACCGAGGTTCACAAGTTCATTTACGCTAAACAGCTGTTGAGAGGGGCAGCGAAGTCGTTCGTTAGAAGTCAAGTAGGTCTGAAAGACTGGAATAAGTTGAAAGCGGCTCTCATTGCAGAATTCGGGGTCAGCTTATGTTCAGCAGAGGTGCACAGAATATTGAGAAATCGACAAAAGAAGTATAGTGAGACATTCTTAGAGTTTTTGTATGCGTTGATGGAAATCGGGAAAAAGATTCATTTAGATGAGGCAAGTCTGTTAGATTACTTTGTGGCAGGGATACCGGACACCAGGTTCAACAAAACCGTCTTATATCAAGCCAAAAGTATCAAAGAGCTAAAAGAACAGATAAAAATTTACGAAAAGATTTCGACGAAACCGAAATCTACCGCGTTAGATTTTAAGCCGAAAAGTGAAAAGGTGGATAAAGATAAAGCGCAAGCAGGCGAAAGGAAATGTTTTAAATGTGGAGATGCGTCTCACGTAGCTAAGGACTGTACATTGAAGGACCAACAGGTCAAGTGCTTCAAATGTAGTAAGATGGGACACAAGTCTTATAAATGTCCAGGAGAGAATGTTAAGGTGAAGTCAGAAAAGACGAATTTGAACACGGTAAAGGAGATTAAATGGAAACCTTCGAGAGCAGATAGGGATTTAAGATTCAAGAAGTTAAAGGTGGGTAATACCATTTTCCCAGCTTTACTTGATACGGGAAGCGGTTTATGCTTAATACGGCAATCGACGGTAAACGAGTTAGATTTTGGGTTAAGGATTAACGGAGATAAGCGTAGATTAGAAGGGATAGGTCATCGGGAGATATGTACCTCCGGAAGCTTTAACGCGAAGGCGTTGGTGGACGACGTGGAGATAGGGATAACGTTTCATATTATTAAAGATGCAGACATGGATTATCCAGCTATTTTGGGTCGTTCGATACTAAGTCAAGTGGATTTGATAATCCGAGAAGATGGTGATGTACTCACGTACAAACAAAAGGAAGGCAAGGAAACGAGGGTTTCAGAGAGTAGCATACTGGAGTTGAGGGAAGAATTTCCAGGACTGTGTCTACAGGTTGAGGAGGTAGAAGGTTCACAACACGACCTAGCTCACCTCAGTAAAGGTGATTCGGCTGCTATTGACGAACTTGTTAGGCAGTATGTACCGTTGAAGTGTGTAGAATCTCAAGTTGAGATGAAGATTGTACTAACCGACGATTTGCCGGTTTATCAACGTCCTAGGAGAACGTCCTACGAGGACCAAAAATTTATCGAAAAACAGATTAAAACGTGGTTAGATGAGGGTATAATTACTACGAGTAATTCGAACTATGCTTCTCCAATTGTGCTGGTAGGTAAAAAGGACGGAAGCAAACGTCTTTGTTGTGACTACCGAAAGCTAAACGAGAAGGTTGTACGCGACAATTTTCCCATGGCATTAATGGACGAGGTAGTTGAGAGGTTGCAGGGGTCTAAGGTGTTTACAACATTAGATTTAGAAAACGGATTTTTCCATGTCCCCGTTGAAGAAGGTTCACGGAAATATACAGCATTTGTTACAAGCAAGGGTCAGTACGAATTTCTTTATGTACCATTCGGAATATCGAATTCGCCTGCAGTTTTCTGCAGATATATAAACGCGATATTTAGACAGTTGATTAATGACGGGACTATCGTTATTTACATGGATGACATAATCATTCCATCGGCAGACGAGAAAGAAGGTATTTTAAAACTGGAAAAGGTTTTGAACATAGCAGCAAAGGCAGGACTGCGCATAAAGTGGAGAAAGTGTAGCTTTCTGAAACGGAAGGTAGATTTTCTTGGTTATATTATAGAAAACAATACAGTGCGACCGTCGTTAGAGAAAACTCGAGCAGTAAAAGCATTCAAGGTACCGAAGGATCAAAAAGCAGTTCAGAGGTTTGTGGGTTTAACATCATATTTTCGCAGATTCATTAAGAACTACGCACTGATGGCCAAACCATTGACAGACTTACTACGTAGGAATGTAAATTATAAGTGGGGAGATGAGCAAACTATCGCTTTTCAGCAACTTAAGGAGGCTCTTGTACAATCTCCGGTGTTGAAGCTGTATGATCCGAACGGCGTTACAGAAATTCATACAGATGCTTCTAAACATGGTTACGGAGCTGTTCTGTTACAACAAGAGCCAGAGGACCAACAGTTCCACCCGGTCATGTACATGAGCCGAAAGACAAAACCATCGGAAGAAAACTACCACTCTTATGAGCTGGAGGTTCTTGCGATAGTGGAGGCTCTTAAGAAGTGGAGAGTTTACGTGTTAGGGTTACCATTCAAAATAGTGACAGATTGCAACGCTTTTGCGATGACCTTAAAGAAGAAGGACGTACCGACGCGAGTCGCTAGGTGGGCAATGTTCCTTCAAGAGTTCAATTATACCGTGGAACATAGGTCGGGAACGCAAATGAAGCATGCTGATGCACTTAGCAGATTAAGTTGCATGCTTATAAACGACTCACTACGGCACAGATTGAAAGAAGCACAGTTAGACGATAAATGGACTCGTGCTATAAGGAAAATATTAGAGACGTCCAGTTACGAAGATTTTTATATCCGCCATGATATATTATACAAAGATTACACCAGGGAATTGATAGTGGTTCCTAATTCCTTGGAGGAAGAGATAATTCAGGTAGCTCATAGGCAAGGTCACTTCTCATCCAAAAAAACATGCGATTGCGTGGAGAAAACATATTATATTCCAGAATTAGAATCGAAAGTTGGAAAAAATAGTCAAGAATTGTGTACAGTGTTTAGTGATAAACGCTAAAAGCGGTAAGAAGGAAGGCTTCTTATCACCTATCGATAAGGAAGACCATCCACTAAAAACGTACCATATAGATCACGTAGGACCAATGACGGTGACAGGCAAAAAATACAGTTACATATTAGTGGCCGTAGACGCATTTTCGAAGTTTGTGTGGCTTTATCCCACAAAAGATACAGGATCAGATGCAGTTGTGGACCACTTAACGAGGCAAGCATCGATATTTGGCAATCCGCGTAGAATTATCACAGACAGGGGAGCAGCTTTCACGTCACATAGTTTCGAGAACTATTGCGAAAGCAATGGTATACAGCATTTGTTGATTACTACTGGTGTCCCTAGGGGAAATGGCCAAGTAGAGCGAATGCATCGGGTTGTGGTACCAATGTTGGCAAAACTAGCTCATGCGAATCCAGGTCAGTGGTATAAGTACGTTGGCCAAGTTCAGCAATATATCAACAACACACCAAGTCGTAGTACTACTATGCCCCCGTTTAGGCTACTAACAGGGTGCGATATGCGTGTTAAGGAGGACTTGAGGTTGAAGGAAATTTTAGAGGAAGAAGTAGTTAGTAATTTTGATGAGGAGAGGGAAATTTTACGTGAAACAGCTAAAACTAATATACGAAAAGTACAAGAGGAGAACAGAAACACGTACAATAAGAATAGGAAACTAGGAACGCAATATAAAGTGAACGACCTGGTTGCAATAAAGCGGACACAGTTTGGCGTTGGTATGAAGTTACGGCCGAAGTTTCTGGGGCCATACAAAATAGTGAATAAACTCAATCATGACCGTTATGAAGTTGAGAGAGTGGGGAATTGTGAGGGGCCTCGGGTA
Organism: Rhagoletis pomonella; assembly: GCF_013731165.1. Classification (NCBI taxonomy): domain Eukaryota; kingdom Metazoa; phylum Arthropoda; class Insecta; order Diptera; family Tephritidae; genus Rhagoletis; species Rhagoletis pomonella. The sequence goes on along the minus strand of NW_023468921.1, from coordinate 123 downwards.
ACGACATCATCTGCTGATAATATGAAAAAGTGGTAGCCCCGTTCGAGGGCGAACGTGTTGTCAGGTAGGGCCGAGTTGTAGGAATTGTACCAAGCACCCTATATTTACAAGAGTATGCACAAG
>NW_023468920.1:0-5653 GCF_013731165.1 Rhagoletis pomonella | reverse complement strand
CCAACTAAATTATTTTTTTGACTTATACGGACCTAACGTCCGTAACTTATATGTATCTCGGTAACCGTTCTACCAATTTGTACCAAACTCGGTGTGGTTATTGTACTTGCCACATAGAAGCAAAACGTTGAAACTTATTGAAATCGAACTAAAATTACGGCCGCTTTTCATATAACAGTAAATTTCAGATATGCTTGAAACTTCAATATTTCGAAATTTAAGGACGCTAATTTACTCAAAATGGATACACCTCGGTTTACCATGTAGCGGTAGCTTTCGGAAAGGTGAAAAACATATATTTAATACTTGCGCCGGGTATTTAATGTTCGGCTCCGCCCGAACTTAGACTTTTTTACTTGTTTTTTTATAAGATGTTAGTTAGTTAGTGATTTAGTAATTTGTTTTTTTGTTAGTAATGCTTTTTTTTTTTTATTTTTGCTCCTTTTAGGCGCTTTTTTGCATATATTTTTTTATTTTTGCACCTTTTGGTGTTTATGTACGACTTAGTTGCATATTTTTGTTTTAAATTCTTGCACCTTTTAGGTGTTTGTGTACAACAATTTAGTCGCATAATTTTGCATCGGAATATAGGCGTTTTTCTCAGCTGACATTGGAAGGCTCGTGTTGATCCCTTTTAGCCATAAGCGTTAATAATTGCAAATGGCCTACTCATGGCACGAGTGGCTTCACGTCAATTAAAGCAGAGACCTCATGGTGGAGTTGAACCACACCGATTGTAATCATTCGAACCATCGAGTTATTTGGAATTGAACCAACATCTGACTACATCGGCTGCAAACAATTTGCACCCAAACCCTGGGACCCGAGAATCTAAGCATAAGATTTGCCTTCTGACCAATGTTATCTTTAGATGTTTTTTACATCTGCTTTGTGGAATTTTTTCCCTGTTTGCGTAAGTATTGTTGCGTTTCGATTCTCGGCAATCGTTTCTTCTTTGTATAATGGCTTTTGTTTGGCCTTAATTTGTTTATTTGAAATGAACACCTTATCTCCGGTATCGAAAGAACGCGGAGTAGTGCGTTTGGTGTTCAACCTCGCGTTTCTGACCTCCTGCTCCTTCTCCAATAAAGCTTTTATATCCTCCATGGTTTTTTCCCTGAAATCTACCAACCCCTGATAATTTATTCTTGAGGTCCGGTTGAGGAATACGTCCGCCGGTTTTCGCTTGATAACAGAGTGAACGGTATTATTATACCTATCCACTGCTATTGAAATGCGCTCCTTTGGAGTCAATCTGTTAAACTCGCCCGAAATACAGCGGTATATCTCTATTAGTGTTGAATGCAAACGCTCAACCTGACCATTACTTTCACTTCTTTGTGTGGGAGTTTGGTAAATTTCTATTCCAAGGGATCGGATATAATTTAAAACAAGGGGCGTTAAAAGTCCCCTTTCGTTGTCCATGACTAATATTTTCGGTACAGAGAAATAGTGCAGGAGATCAGTAAGTTTCTTTCGCAGGTGAACCGAAGATTTGTTTTTTATAGGAAATAGCTTAGCAAATTTTGTGAACTTATCGATCGCGCTAAGATACTTTTGCTTTTCTATTTCAAAAAGGTCGATGTGTAGGATTTCGCAAGGATACCCTGGTATTGGGGTAGGTTGAAGGAACGGTTTTGCGGGATGCCTGTCGTACTTGTTTAATTTGCAGGTATCGCACTGCCTCACGTAGTCTCGTATTTGCCTAGCCATTGCAGGAAAATAATATTCCTCCAGTATTTGGAGTCGATTTTCACAAGGGTTTCTATGCGCTCTTTTGTGTTCATTCTCAATTATTTCGAAAACCCTGTCTGCAGCCATAACATCTTCCACAATCCTCTGGGTTATCCTTACTCGATATCTTTGAAAGTTGTTGACATAGACATCTTGTAACAACCCAAGAAATCTTTCGGGAATATTTATACCGTTAATAACATTTGGGTTCAGTACTTCCTTGAGGATTGCGGTCAATGCATCTGCATCGTGTTCCGGTAATGAGACATAAAACCTTCGGTAGCCTTGATGTGGTTCCTCAAGGCATCGAGGCCTATCCCCTTCCCTAAAAATGATTTGGTTCCTAAATACATTGATCGGAGCCTCCACGTGTGGTATAAGCTCAGAATTGTCCTGATCAGCAGAATGCATTGTAGCTTGTGTGGCAGTGTCAATTTCGGGCTCTATGTTAGGATTAGCATTTGCAGCGGGATCTTGATCTGAAACGGATGGGGGCTGAGCAACAACTGAATCGGTCAACGCGTTGACTTCAGTTTTGAGGCGAGAAAGAGCATCGGCCACCAAGTTCGATTTTCCTGGTTTGTAGATTAGTTCGCAATTGTACTCCTCAATCCTTGCTTTCCATCGTTTTAGCTTGGCATTGTAGTTCCTGCAACTCAGGGAAAACGTTAATGGCTGATGGTCGGTGTATATTCTAATCTTTTTGGCACCATATAGATAGGAGCGCAGATTGTCGAGTGCCCAAACTATAGCGAGGAGCTCCTTCTCGTTGGTGGCGTAATTTTCTTCGCATTTGTTCAATGATCGCGAAATGTAGGCTATAGGTTTGTCCTCGCCAATCGTTCCTTGTGAGAGGACTGCCCCAATGGCATAGTTCGAGGCATCGGTTGTGAGGTTAAATGGTTTGGCGAAATCAGGAAACGCCAGGACATCCGCAGATACCAATAGTTGTTTTAACTCATGGAAGGCCTCTAGGGCACTGCGGTCTAATTCAATAGCTACTTTCCTAGATGCGTTAGCTTTTACTTGAGCATTTTCGCCGCGTGTAAGATTGGTCAATGGCTTTGCGACCTTGGCATAGTCCCTAATGAATTTCCTGTAGTATGAGGTCATACCCAAGAAACTCTTCAAGTCTTTCAAATTTTCAGGAGGTGAAATAAGCTTTATAGCTTCCACCTTTTTCGGGTCAGCGCGTACTCCATCGGGAGTAATTATGTAGCCAAGGAATTCAACTTCCTTTTCGAAGAAACACGTCTTTTCTAGATTTACCTTCAGATTCGCTTCTAGGAGTGTTGCGAAGACTTTCTCCACGTTATCAAGGTGTTCTTTTGCGTCCCTACCGAATACTATTATGTCGTCAATGTAGACGTAACATATTTTCCCGATGTACTTTTTCAGGACATCGTCTATCATTCTCTGGAATATGGCAGGCGCATTTTTCAGACCGAACGGCAAGCGAAGGAATTCATATTTGCCGTTCATCGTGGAGAAGGCAGTCTTCGGGATGTCAGAATCCTTCATTGGAATTTGGTGGAATCCGGAGGTCAAATCAATCGTTGTATAAAAGTCGGCTTTGCCAAGGCTACATAACGTTGCGTTTATATCAGGGATGGGATAGGTGTCAGCTACCGTAACAGCGTTCAGCCGCTTATAGTCGACCACCATGCGATACTGTTTCTCCCCATTTGGTTTCGGTTTTTTCGGCACCACCCAAATCGGGGAATTGTAAGGACTTTTGGATGGCCGTATTACCCCTTCATCAAGCAGCTCATTTATTTGTCTATCTACTTCTTCTCTCATGCATACTGGGTAAGGATAGCTCTTACTATAGATAGGTTCAGGAGTGGTTGTCCGTATTTCGGCTCGGACACTTGTGTCTACAAGTTCGTTACCGTTAAGGGGAAGGAAAAGGTCCGAATATTTTCCCAATAATTGGTCTACCTGTTGTCTAGTGTCGTCAGAGACATCTTTACCCATGGAATAATTAACCTGGTCAGAAACTTTGGCCTTTAAGGGCAAGTTAAAGTCATTGACTTTAAGGTGATTGTTTTTCCTGTCAACAATGGCTCCTAACATCCTTAACGTATCATCGCCAATAATGCCGGCGAAGGATTTAAGTCCTGGCAGGACGAAGAACACTATTTTAGAAGGGAATCCTATATCTTTAAAAAATCTTAATCCTATTTTTTTGTTAATCTGTACCTGCCCCCCGGCAGAATTCACATTAAATACCTCATCTACAGGGTCACCTCCAGTCGCAACCGATTCACTTATAAAATTCTTATTAGCACCTGTGTCAATAAGGAAGTCTAGGATGCGACCGTCAGGGAGCGTGTACTCTAGGTATGGTACGCTAGATGGCCCTCTGAAAGAAAATCCCCTTCTTCTTGACTTCCTGCCTCATCTTCGGTTTTAGTATCGTCATCGGTAGTGCCGGTGGTGGAATGGAAGAGCCTCTGCTGTTTCCTTGGAAAGTTCTCCGAACTTGCCGCCCGTTTAAAAGGATTAGGGCGATTCATATAATTCACGGTTCGTGATTGGGTAGAGCCGTCGACCTCCATTTTTTCGACGGGGGGTATTTTAACTGGATTAGTTGATGGAGAGCGATTATTTCCTGAAAAACGTTGGTTATTGCCATACTGTGGCTTGCGATCCTGTTGACGCCAGGTGGGTCGTGGAGGGACCGCCGGTGGTTTAGCTTCGAAAGAATGTCTAGCTTCATTTATATTATTAATAGGGACAACTACGCGGTTGTTACTCTGGTTGGAATGTAGTGAAAAATTTCGATAGTTGACGTTCTGAAGTTCCAAGCAAGCCGAATAGGCCTCAGGGAGAGTCTTGGGGCGTTGGACAAGGAGCATTCTGGAAAGCTCCCCATTTAGCCCACGAATGAAGACGTCAAGCGCTCTATTTCTGTAAGTGTCCACAAGAACCCTTACAGTTTCGTCCGTGTAGGACTCGGTCTTTAATTTATTAATTATCAATGAGAATTGATGGTTTACTTTAGCATAAAACTCATCAATTCTAGAACCTCTCTGCTGCAGTTGATGCAGCTGATGTTCTAGGGTGCGGATATCACGCTTATCCGCGTAATGCAATGAGAGACACTCCTTTATCTTTGGCCAATTGTTGTCAAAGATATTGTAAGAGACCAAGGCAGAATCTGCCGCACCACGCACTTTTTGACGAATGTGCTGCAATATGGCGCGGTAAAGGGGTTTCCCTTTCACTACAGCAAAATCCGAAAGGATTGTTTCCACGGAATGTACCCAGGACACGTAGTGTACCGGGCTTCCATCAAAAATCTGAAGTTCCTTGACACAATCAGGCAGACGACTTATGTCGCGTAAGTCCGCCTCGGTTACGGGGGCTTGTGCCACCACTTCTTCCACCTCGTTGGATTGAGGTGGTGTGTTGAGTGTATTTCCGGCACTATCAATTTCGATGACGCGCCTTTCCAGCGTCTTCATCTTCTCTAGCAGGGCATTGACGGCCCCGGTTAGGTTGGTCACATTGGTTCTGAGTTCCTCCATCTGTAAATAATCAAAAAATGTTGCGTGTCTAGATTATACTTACAAGAACACAAGGTTCATTATTTAGTAGTTCACTTAGATCTTTGAATTTCCCTCTTAGGCTTTTTTGCCCTTTTTTTCCACTTAGGCCTTTTTGCCTTTTTTTCCTTTCTACACTTTTTGGCTCAAGGCCTCTTTTCTTTAAGCTTTTTGTTGCTTATTTAAAAAAAAAATTTTTTTATATTTAGGGTTTTCACTTTTTGGCTCAAGGCTCTTTAACACTTGGACTAAAGAATCCTTTTTTTGCTTTTTTTTCCACTTTTTCTTGCACACGACGCTCCGGGTCCCTGCTCGGGCGCCAGTTACGGACGTTAGGTCCGTATAAGTCAAAAAAATAATTTAGTTGG
>NW_023468919.1:1503-5653 GCF_013731165.1 Rhagoletis pomonella | reverse complement strand
TTTTTTTGCCACAAAAAATTGTTGGAAAAGACAATTCCTCTGCATCGTCATCTCTTGTTATATCGATAGGAATTCGGCCCTCTCCAGGGGCTATTGCTACTCGCTCTAATGGAAGGTTTTCGATGAGCTCGTTATCCAAAAGTGTTTCTTGACCACCTGGATTTATCTCATCTTCTCCGTTTAGCTCAATTGCAACATTTACCTCATGGCGCGTCTGCAAATCTCTGACGATATGCTCATCTGCCGGATCGGTGATAAAAGGCACTGATTCATGGTTCCGAACGTCTGCCAACCATCCTCCAGATGCCTGAATATTGTTCAAGCGGTATAGTTCCGTTGTCATAAGGCACTGTAATGCTGCTAGGCTCGATGGTCTTATAGTTTCCGTTATAAAACTATGATTATACTCCAAGCGACGTTTCAGAAGAACTTGGACAACGTGAGTGTCTTCAAATCTGCGAGGAAGAGCGGTCACTGTCTCGACCACTGTTACAGGCACATTTACAACTGCTCCTCTAGTAGCACATTGGCGTTCGTATCCAAGAGATACAATTCTCATGAATGGAATCCTTGGAGATATGAGGCGTTCTTCCAGGCATGTTAAATTTTTCAAGGCATCTGGTATGTCTACAAACTGCAGTCCATTCGCAAGACATATATTTGGAATTTTCCCTGACATTGTTTGACGGTAACATGTGAGACAAAATGTGAACTTTTCCGATAAGCTCGGAAATTCATTTTCCAAGAAAAATATTGTGTTGACGTCGAGATTTGGGTGCTTTGTTGCAATGTTACACTTTTTCAATTTTTTGGTTTGGCGGGGAAACCAAGTTCCACCACAACACACGCACACCATAGGAGGCCCTTCTTTTATTTTGGCTTCATATTGCGCATATTGCGCCAAGTACCGTAATTGGTGCTGAGTATTACGAGATTCTTCTAGTGCTTCTGGAGACAGATTTTCTCGGTTCGCTGTAATCCTCAAACGCTGCCTCTCGTTTTCTCTTCTTCGATTTTCTGGACTACATCTGTGAAGCTGGACTTGTTCAAGTGCGTTTTGCCTAAGAGTTTCCTCTCGTCTCAAACTTTGCTGTCGAGTAATTCTCCTTTGGGAAGTATTTCTTAGTTGCTCCCGGCGTCTTGTAATAGGGTTTAAGCTTCTTTCAGTTCTCGCACGACTATCACGAATACATTCAGTTTCTCTTGAAACTGGGACAGTCTTTCTGGTCCTATGCCCAATGGTGTTCTGGGCTTGCTCATCTGTTCTCAACTCCAGATTTTGCCTTCGTAGTGCACGTGCCTCCGTGTCGCGAACCCGTTCAGTTTCCCTTAATTGCGGTACAGGCCTTCTTGACCGGTGCGACATAGTGTTCTGGGCTTGTTCGTCCCTTCTCAACTCCAGAATTTGCCTTCGTAGTGCACGTGCCTGCGCGTCGCGAATCCGTTCAGTTTCCCTTAATTGCGCGACAGTCCTTCTTGACCGGTGCGCCATGGTGTTCTGGGCTTGTTCGTCCCTTCTCAACTCCGGAGTTTGTCTTCGTAGTAGACGTGCTTCCGAGTCGCGAACCCGTTCAGTTTCCCTTAATTGCGGGACAGTGCTTCTTGACCGATGCGCCACCGTATTATGCGCTTGTTCATCCCATCTCAAATCTGGATTTTGTCGTCGTAGTACACGTGCTTCCGAGTCGCGAACGCGTTCATTTTCCCTTAATTGTGGAACAATCCTTCTTAACCGGTGCGCCATGGTGTCCTGGGTTTGTTCCATAACTCCACGCATTGGTAGACGCCTTCTTACTCTGTGCAATGCTGCATCATTTTCCCTTTCTATTTGACGAAACAGGGTATTTGAAGACCGAAGGTTAGCCATAAGACTGGCGCTTATTGTCCTATTTTGCGATAAATTTCGTTCATAGTGCTGGCGGCTCCGAATGACAGCTTCACGACGTCGTTGTTCTTGTGATCGCGCAGATACTCATGGCATTTTTTTTATAAATACTTGTAGTAAATATATTTAAATTTCGAATTTAATGAATATTTTTTTTAATATTTAATTTTAGAGATCAACCAGATATCGCTTGGAAGTCTAAATATAAACTGAATACTTATATTTTAGTAATTCAAAATAACCATTCTGTGTTTTCTCATAAAGAAATTTCTGAAATACCCTCTTAAAGAGAGTAGGTAGAGAAAATGGGGACCGCCGTTTAGCGAAATACGAGTAGCATTGTCTGGTGTGAAAGGAAAGCATCTATAGCTACTAGTCGCGGAGGTTACCTAAATGAATCACCGTCATAATGGACGATACGACCTTAACAACTGGTAGATAAAGTGTGATATTGAGAGTATGGAAATGTCTCCCCTGATCTATTGCCTTGAACAATGGTAGTCAACCTTTTTTCTCGCGTACCACATATGTGTGCACATATGTATGAACAAAGTGAACCAAACAGGTAGCAGTGCATGTACCAGCTGTAATTACTGTTCTTTCCTTACAGATTTTGGAAATAACAAAGACCTATCACGCCTTCGGTCTGCGGACAAACAGTTGTTTGTAATTCAATGAGTTTTCAACAAAAAAAGAACCGGGTTAAATGACAAAGTGTTTAAGAATTTTGTTCCGTTTTTTGAGAAATGTTATTGTTTTGAATTTAAACATTCTAAGCTACTTCTTCGTAACAGGGAATCACACATGTGTGCGTTCCGCAGTTTCAGTATCTGGCCTCTAGATTGGTAGCGACTGCTAAACTTTTCATAAAATTCCAAATTTCCCTTTACTTCTGTATACGCGAAAAGAAATACTTTTAGCACATTTATCGGACTCTAAATAATAAAAGAAATCAATGAAGCTGTAACTGTCTGTCCGTCCGTCAGCCCGTTCGTCTTTGCACACTATAAATATAGTAATAATTGAGATATCTTAACGAAATTGGTACGTGTATTTATTTTGAGCTAAGGACCAGTAGTATTGAAAATGAGCAAAATTAGACAATAACCACGCTTACATCCCATGTAATGGTAGTTTGGAAAAATACATAAACCGCGTAGGCCCGGCCACTTATGGTTACATGTGCATATTTCGGTAACCGCTCCACTAATTTCTATAAAATTTGGCAAAGATGTTGGCCTTAGTAAAACATTTTCAATAATTATTTAGCAAGAAATACGTTTAGAAAAAATTTTGGAAAATGGGCGCGATACCGCCCACTTGTGACCTCATATGTGTATCTAGGTGACTGTTCAATCCATTTGTATCAAATTCGGTATAATTAATGTACTTGACACAAAAAAGAAAGACGTTGAAAATGCTTGAAATCGAACAAAAATTACGCCCACTTTTTGTATAAAACGGTATATTTCGGAAGTATGGAAACTACGATATTTCGAAATCTAAATACGCTTATTAACTCAAAATTAATTCTAACAATAATCTCTCAAAAAGAAATAAGATTATTATGGAATTTGGAAAATGGTCGTGGTGCCACCCACTTATGACTGTATACATAAGTATATTTCATTATACTATAGATGTTGTTTGAAAGAAGGGTAAAACCATAACGGTGGTTTTCGGTATTTAATGTTCGACTTCGCCCGAGCCTAGATTTCTTGAATTGATTGTCATAACTTAGACAAGGTACAAAATAATAGGTCCTTAACCATCTTAAATGGAGGAGTTAAGTAAAAAAACTTATACCTGTAGCTCACAATATTTCACTGTTTTAGTCGTCTAAATGAAGGGGTTTTTAAGAAAAAACTCAAATCCGAACAATTATAGCTATGGGTTACATACCTCATGGAGCACCGAATTGGCTGATTTCCTCAGTGGACTTTATATGGTTCATAAGTAAATAGCTCAGAAGGTGTCCCGGTTTTTGCTGTTAAAATGAAGGAGTTTTATTTGAAAACCTCATATCTCAACAATGTTGTATGGACCCAATAGGTTAAGCGACCCGATCTTTGTAATTTTCATTTCTCTTGTTAATTAAGTAAAATACTGCGAAATTTCATGTTCCTATCTGCATAAATTGAGGAGTTTTAACAAACAATTTCATATCTGAACAATCAGTTGTATGGGAGCTGTATGTTATAGTGACCCGATCTTTGTCATTTTCAGTGTAAGTCTTTTGATGATAATGGGTGGAAGTATTGCAAA
>NW_023468919.1:0-1493 GCF_013731165.1 Rhagoletis pomonella | reverse complement strand
TAAGTCTTTTGATGATAATGGGTGGAAGTATTGCAAAATTTCATGTTCCTAGCTGCATAAATGGAGAAGTTATAGCAAAAAATCCCATATCTGAACAATCAGTTGTATGGGAGCTATATGTTATAGTGGTCCGATTCTTCCGGTTCCAACAAATGATTAATACATTATAAAAATACACCCACCTACCAAATTTCATCCGGATATCGCGAAAACTGAGAGACTAGATTGCATACAAACAGACAGACAGACGGACAGACGGACATGGCTAAATCGACTCAGCTCGACGTTGTGATCATTTAAGTATACATTTTAATGTGTCTATCTCTTCTTATTCTGGTACTTACAAACATCGGACCAAAGTTATAATACCATTTCATGCTCATGAAAGGTATAAAACTATTGGCGAAATACTATTAGCCAAATTTTTTATATTTTCAATTTCTTAAAATTTTAAAATTATATTTCAAAACCTTAAATACAGAACAGCGAAAATGTACAATTATTCTTATGAGTGAAAAGCTTTTTGGGAAACGTGCGTCCCTTGGTCATGGAGAAGTTAAACTAAGCTAATTTTTGGACCCTGCTCCAAATGTCTTTTAAAAATCATCTCTTTGAATAAACGACATGGAAGATGGCACAACGTTAGTGAAATAATTCATTGTTTCAAGATCTTCTTGGATTTTTCTTTGAAGTTGCCAAGCTTTTTCGGAAATTTCTTTAAATTTCTTGCCAAATTTTTCGGGACTTTTTCGAGACCTCTAGATAATTTAAGAAACTCTCGGGACCTTCGTTGCTTTTGATCCTTTATTTCTCGCTTTTCGAGATTTTGAACGCTCTCTTGCGTTCGAGAATTCTAGATTCTTTCTAAATTTTTTTTTCGAAAACTTGTGGGATCTTTTAAGAGGGCAGTCCGACTGTCGGGATTCTTTCGGTAACTCAAGAAAAGTTTCGGGATTTCTCCAGATTTTACTGCTTTTTCTAAAGATTTTTTACGAATTTTCGTGACTTGTGAAGTTTTATTTTGGGTTTCTCGGTATGTTTTAGAAATTTTCGGGATTAGAATTTCCAGATATTTTCGAAACTTGTTTTTGTAATTCTTTCGGTATTCCGGAATTTGGTGGATTTCGGTAACTTTTCGATACCTTTCGCAGTTTTTTGGAACACAAAGATTGTTTGCAAAATTTTCAATGCTTCTGATGCTTTATTCGGGTTTTTTTCAGAATTTCTTTATTTTTGTATGAATTTCACCGGAATTTCCGGTGCGCAATCTCCTTCCTCCTCTGTTTTAAATGAAATATGCTTGCTGGACGACTTTCATAGCTTCACTATCTATGCCGGCAATGATTTGGTTATACTCACACCGTTCGCCAATTATACAGTCCGATGTACTGAAATTATTCCCTCGGTGCCAGCAATGGTCACTTCCATTAATAGAATGTTTCTAGCGCGACCCATGCGGGTGGCTGGATCTCTTTACAATTCTTATTTAAAAA
>NW_023468918.1:0-5653 GCF_013731165.1 Rhagoletis pomonella | reverse complement strand
CGAGACAGCTGATAACACAATTACCGAACTTTATCGCTCAAAATATAAATCGAATATATTTCAACTCTAACAAAAAATATTTTCAAAATAAAGTTTTATTAAAACTCTTTGTTTTGCCACTCATATTTTAATATTTCAATAAAATTGTGTAAAGTTAAACAAATTAGGCTTTTCAAACAGGTGGCAACCTTCTGCGAAGCATTTTCAAACTGAAATCTTTTAGCGCTCTTTCGTCTGATACTTTGATACATAATTCAATTACCCTTAGAATTAAATTGAATTTAATTTTTTTATCACCTGGCAACTCTCCTGAACAGTTCAGATTTTTGAAAATTGAGCGAAGGATGGGGATATGATGGTATTGATTTATAAATAATCTCAACTTGATTTTTTAAAAGGTGGCCATTCTTTCCGGAAAAGTAAAAGCCTACTGCACATCTACATATCAAGCCCTTTAATTAAATGAAACCGACGAGGAAGAACTTGCCAGGGAGACCGACTGGATCCTCAAAAAGAAAAGACCAGCGAAAAAACGAAAGGCCGATTCCTCACCTGAAGTGGCCAATCAAAGCGGATCCTCAGATCCTAGTCTAAAAAAGAAAGCTACGGTTAGTAAGTCAGCTCGGCCTCCTCCAATTGTTATTAATGGTACGAACGACTTCAAAAAATTGCATGCTCAACTAATCGCAACTATAAAGAACAAGTTTTTTGTGAAACTTATAAATAATGGCTCATATAGAGTAACTACCTTTGACTCTCTTGACTACCGCTCTGTTACAAAGCTGCTAACAAACGAAAAGATCCCCTGGTTTAGCTACGAAGACAAACAAACTAGGCCAATAAAAGTTATAGTAAAAAATCTACACCACTCGTGTGACCAAGGAACAATTGTAAGCGATCTGAACAACCAAGGTCTAAAAGCAATTAGTGCAATCAACAAACTTAAATGGAAGACCAAGGAACCACTTGACATGTTTCTTGTGACCTTTGATTCATCCGAAGATGTGAAGAAAGTTTACGAAATAAAAAACATTCTCAACACAATTGTAAAGATTGAACCTATAAAATCGTCTAACTTAATTCCTCAGTGCAAAAAATGTCAATCCTTTGGCCACACCAAAAACTTTTGTGGAAAACCCCCACGATGCGTGAAATGTGCAGGTAAACATCTGACCTCGGAGTGTCAAAAACAGTCATTGATAAACCCAAATGTTGCAATTGTGACGAGCCACACCCAGCAAACTATCGCGGTTGCATTATTGCGAAAGAATTGCAAAAGGTTCGATCAAAAAAGTTATCACTAGCGAATAAAGCAAAGGCCAGCGAAAATATTCAACCTGCTGCAAATACACCTCCCACAGTTTTACCACCTGTGGATACAAGAGCAGTCTCCTATGCACAAATAACTAAACAACCTGCTGGATGTGTTGCCTCACAAAGCTCAGATACACTGTCAATGATTTTATCTAAGCTTAATAAACAAGAAGAGGTGTTCAAGCGTCTGGACGCCTTGGAACATAATATGCAGTTTTTTGATTATGACTAACCGTCTTAAACTCATCTTATGGAATGCAAACGGTTTATCCAAGCACAAAAACGAGCTAGAAGTGCTACTCCATAATGAAAATATTGACATTGCTCTAATCGCTGAAACTCACTTCACGAAACAATCGTATTTGAATTTTAAAAACTATGCCTTGTACCATACTATACATCCTGACAATTGCGCAAGGGGTGGCAGCGCTGTGTTAATAAAAAATACAATAAAACATCACTTAGATGAAGAAATTTGCACAAAGGAATTTCAAGTCACATCCGTTTCCGTTGAAACTTTTAAACAGCCAATGTCATTAGTAGCTTTGTACAGCCCACCTAGATACCAGCTGAAATCAGAAGACTACTTAGCTCTTTTAAATCGGTGGAAAGGTCGTTTTATAATTGGAGGCGATTTCAACGCAAAACATACAAAATGGGGCTCAAGGCTGACCACGACAAAAGGACGAGAATTGCTTAAAGCTATGCAGCGCGCAGGTTGTAATTCAATTTCAACTGGTAAACCGACATATTGGCCGTCGGATACTAATAAAATTCCAGATTTGATAGATTTTTTCGTCTACAAAAATATACCTACAGCTCATTTATCTGTCACTGAAGGTTTTGACCTGAGCTCCGACCATTCGCTGGTGAAACTGGTAATTTCGCAAGATGCAGCACAAAATCAAAGAGGAACAAGGTTGACGAATGCTTTCACCGACTGGAAATATTTTCAACTACAGCTAGAACAACTAATCGAATACAACCACATCACTACTAGCGAGCAGCTGGAAGACGCTGTACTTCATTTCACCCAACAAATTCAGTTGGCGGCGTGGAATAGTACACCCACACCAAAATCAGCTCCTCAGGGAAAAAGATACCCACCCTTTATAAGGAACTTAGTGACAAAAAAACGGAAATTACGAAAACGCTGGCAGCAAACCAGATCTCCAGAAATTAAATCGAAACTGAACTTAGCAACTAAACAGCTACACACAACTATCAAGACATTTAAAAACGACGCATTTAATCGGTTCCTGATTGGTCTCACGGCTGATAAAAGCACGGAATACTCCTTGTGGAAGGCGGCTAAAAATTTCAATAGACCAATGCAACACATTGCTCCCGTTAAAATCAATGAAAGGCAGTGGGCCAAAACATGTGAGCAAAAAGCGACACTGTTTGCTGAGCATCTTGAAAAGACCTTTAGCCCTAATGATGGCTTGAATGAAATAGAAGCAACTGGATGCTGGTCTGAATGCGATATCCATTTTAGTCCATTTACACCGGAAGAAGTTGGCATACAGATTAACAAAATGAAATTAAAAAAGGCTCCTGGATTTGACTTAATAACGGCTGAAGTTCTTCGCAAATTACCAACAAAATGCATAGTTTATTTGACCAGCTTGCTAAATAAGTGCTTTAGCTTGAAGCATGTACCTATATATTGGAAATTCGCGCAAGTTACTATGGTACCCAAGCCTGGCAAACCACCCAACGAAGTGTCCTCATATAGGCCTATATCCCTACTACCAGCAATGTCGAAGCTATTCGAAAAGCTGCTTTTAGCTCGGCTAATGCCAATTATTGAGAACAAGAAATTGATTCCCGTTCACCAATTCGGTTTCAGGAAAAATCACTCAACGATTGACCAAATACACAGAGTTGTAAGCACTATTGAAAAGGCTATGGACGAGAAGAAAGTGTGTTCCGCAGTTTTCCTTGATGTATCGCAAGCATTCGATAAGGTTTGGCACGTAGGGCTACTTCAAAAGCTTAAGTCCATGCTACCAATACATTACTGCAAGATGCTTTCGTCATATCTCAATGACAGGTACTTTTGCGTAAAATACGAAAATGCCTTTTCATCTCTAAAGAAGATAAGCGCTGGCGTACCACAGGGGAGCATCTTGGGACCTCTACTATATCTCCTGTACACATGCGACCTACCATCGGCCAATCAGTATGTAACCGCAACATTTGCAGATGATACTGCGCTACTTGCAGTCGATAACACTATCGAAAATGCTACGACCAAGCTACAAGAAGCTGTTAACCAAGTTACCTCGTGGGCTAAGAAATGGAGGATTAACCTAAATAAAAGCAAATCAGCGCACATAGTGTTCTCTTTAAAAAAAACATCACATAAACCAATTTTTATTGACGGGTCAATAATCCCATACTTCGACGAAGCCAAATACCTGGGTATTACACTCGACGCCAAATTGCGCTGGAAAGCTCACGTCAAGAAAAAACGAGATGAGCTTGATCTGAAATTTAACAAACTATATTACCTCATTGGTAGGCGCTCAAGGTTGACAATTCACAACAAAATTCTCGTATACAAACAAATTCTAAGGCCAGTCTGGACTTACGGCATACAATTCTGGGGATGTGCTAGTGTGAACTGCATTACTTCCATCCAACGTCTGCAAAATAAAGTGCTTCGAGGCATAGTAAATGCGCCATTCTACGTAAGAAACAGCGATCTACATCGTGATCTTGGCATGCCAACTGTCACTGAAATGACGAAACAATTCGCCATAGCTCACAAACAGCGATTAGTAGGTCACGTCAACGTAGCAGCGTCCAGCTTACTTCGGCTGAATCCTACGCAAAGACGGCTAAAGCGCACAACAGTAGCAGACCTTATGCAAAGCGAGTAGCAGAAATTTATTTTTACTTATATGTCTTTTGAGCATGTATTTAAAATATAAAATGCTTTTTCTTGTAGACTAAAATTATTAAATTAAAATTGCTTGTTAGTATCATTATTTATATACTAGTTGCAATAATAAGACGTTTCTGTAAATTGTCTAAGATTCGTTAACAAAAATAAAAAAAAAAAAAAAAGCCCTTTAATTTGATACCTCATTTTTGAAAGTCAAACGAATGGTTCAGATCTGATGACCTGGACAAAAAGTCCTTTCGCGTATTATATATATAGATATAGTTAAATTCGGTTCTTTAAACAGGTGGCAGCCCTTTTGAAAAGTAGTTTCGCGCTAAGATATTCTTAAATATTCTTTGTCTAACATTGCGATACATATTTTAATCAACTGATGAATTAAGTTGAATTATATTAATTAAACATGTGGCAACTCCGCTAAATATAGTTCAGAAATAAAGATTTTTCAACCCCCTTCGATTGATACCCATATTTTAGTAATTATTTTAATTTATTTAATAATTTGAATTTAATTTTTAAACAGGTGGCAACCCTCTCCCAACACCTCAAAAATATTTTGTGTGTACAAACTAAAGTCTTCTTAATATTCTTTCGTTTCAAATTGCAAGAAGGTGGCAACCCTCTTCAAAATATTTTCAAACGGCCCCCTTCTGAAGCCCCTTTCGTTATGCGCCCAAATGTTGAAACATATTTCTCCTAATTAATTTTCTTAATTCAAATTGAATTTAATTTTTTAAACAGGTGGCAACCCTCCCAAAGTTAAGTTAAGAAACAAATATTTTTATTATTTCCACTGATTTCCATTTTGTAATAATTGATTTTTTTTAGATAATTTGAATAAAATTTTTTAAAAGGTGGCAACTCTTTCCAAAAAAGTAAAACCTTGTTGCATATCTGTAGTCCAAGAGCTTTAATTTGGCACCTTATTTTGGAAAATCAAACGAACGGTGCTGTTATAACGGCATTGCTTATTATATAGTTTATATTCAATTGTTCTACAGGTGGCAACTCCTTTCGAAAAACTAAAACCAGTTTGCACATCTACAGGCCAAGCGCTTTAATCTGACACTCCATTTTAGAAAATCGAACGAACGGTGCAGATCTTTATATACGCCTTCGCGTATTATTTTGAACTTAATTTTTTAAAAGGTGGCAAATCTTTTCGAAAAAGTTAAAACTTATTGCACACTTAAAGTCAGAGCCCTTTGATTTGACACCTCACTTTTGAAAATCGAACGAACGGTGTGGATCTGATGGCATTGATTATTAAATTATTTGAATGCAATTTTTTATCAGGTGGCAACTCTTTTCGAAAAAGTAAAACCTTATTGCACATCTACAGACCAAACGCTTTAATTTGACACCTAATTTTTGAAAATCGGGCGAACGGTACAGATCTTTTAAGCTGCACAAAAAATGCCTTGGCGT
>NW_023468917.1:0-5654 GCF_013731165.1 Rhagoletis pomonella | reverse complement strand
CGAAAACGGAAAGGTACTACAAAAAGTACGCAAAGTATACAATTAGAAGTAAAGGTGTATTATTAATTCTATGCGAATTTGCAATATATTTGGTGTTATAATGGAGATACTAAACAATACATAAAAATATACTGTGGCGAATACTGCGGCAACACAAAGCGAACAACGAGAAATAGGCAGAATGTTCGAAGAATGACGTAGATTGTTCTACAAAGAGAAACGTCAAGTTGGATGAACACTGCGAACAGCGAGAGAAAGAGAATGAGCGATAAACTTCAGAATGTTCTAGAGTTGCCATAAGTGCCAGCGCAGGTATATAAGGGCGCCGCCACCACGAGGTGAGTTAGTTACAAGTCAGCAAGCTACAAGTAAAGTTAGCGGAGAATCGAGTTGCGAATAAGCAAGCTATAAGTTTAATTGTGTTAACAAGTAGTAAAGCGTTGTTATAGCTTTAACAAGTATTGTAAAGTGTTTTTACTGTATTAGCAAGTATTGTAAATTGTTTGTTGTACAATAAAGTTAATTGTACTACAATTCGGTCATCGTTAGCCTTTATTTAACAATCCAGCGATACGAGCCCGAGTCTATTTGGGAAATCCCTCAAGGTTTCGAGGATAATCGTAACAATTGGTGTCAGAAGTGGGATTGTTAAATAAATCCCGAAGGATAAACTACTGAAAATGGCGAAAATTCAGGACTTAAAGATTGAGGAACTGAAACAGGAGTTGGAAAAGCGTAATTTGGCCACCTCCGGAAGAAAAGTGGAATTATTATCCCGTTTGCGGGAGGCTATGGAAGCTGAAGGCATCGACGTGGACAAATACGACTTCCAGGGTAAATACGACGATGCATCCGCAAAGGACGAACAGAAGGATGAGGCTGCTTGTTCGTCGAAGGATGTGCAGCAGACATCCGGGAAGGTTGAAGAACAGCAAAAGTCTCCAAGTTCATCAACAGCTATGGACTTGAACACGTTATTGGCTGCCATGTCACAGATGTCATCACAGATTTCATCCCAGTTGCAAGTGCAGGAAACACGTATATCATCGCAGCTAGATGAAAAGATTACTCAGCTACAAGAGAATTTATTCAAAAATAACTCGGAACTCAGAGAGAGACAGGATAAAATCGAGGAACGACAAGATAAGATCGAAGCGCTTATTAAGGAAAAACAGGACAAAGTCGAAGCTAAGGTGGATGAGCTTGAAGATCGTCTCCGGGGTTTGCAGTTGAATCGTCCAGCTAATCCGACGAACGCTCCCAAGGTAAAGACTCCATCCTTTGATGGCACTATTCCTTTCCAGGTCTTTAAGCTCCAGTTTGAGAAGACAGCTACAGCTAACAACTGGAGCATGGACGATAAATCCGCTGCTCTGTTCGTGGCATTAAAAGGACCTGCAGCGGAAATATTGCAGACTATTCCCGACTGTGAAAGGAACAGTTACGATGCCTTAATGGGTGCAGTGGAGAGACGTTATGGTAGCGAGCACAGGAGGCAGATTTACCAGATGGAGCTGGAGAATCGCTGCCAGAAATCCAACGAGACTCTACAGGAATTCGCCTCCGAGGTTGAAAGGTTGGCTCATTTGGCAATTGGAGATGCATCTGGCGAGCACCTCGAAAGAGTAAAAATCCAGAGGTTCATCAACGGAATGCGGGACGTGTATACCAAGCGAGAGACGTACGCGAATCCAAAGCCAACATTTGCTGAAACTGTCTCGTATGCTCAGACGCGTGAAACGGCGGCACTCCTAAGTAGACCAGCCTACAAAGCACATCGCGTGGAAGTGGAAACACCGGATGGGACAAATGAAATGCTGAAGAAGCTTATCCAACTGCTGGGCGAGAAAAAGCATGGCTCTGGCAAATGTTTTAAATGTGGAAAGCCAGGCCACTTCGCCCGCGATTGCAGCGCAAGTTTCAGTGCGCTCAACAATTCAGCAGGACGCAAACTCAGGGCTGAAGGAGACGAATCCAACTCCAATCAGTCGTTAAACTAAAACGAGCCAGCAGCAAGGGGCGCGCGCTGGCTTCCGCAATTGAATGCCCCATAATCTCCGTCTCGCGAATTGGCAGAAAAGCGAGCAACGTTACTGTTGGTGGATATGTGGACGGACATGAGCGAGTACTAACTGTGGATACGGGCGCATCACATTCCATCATTCGATCTGATTTGGTCACTAAAGAGGTAAGGCCATTACCTGGAGCAAGGTTGAGGACAGCAACTGGTGAGGACACCCAAGTTGTAGGAGAGGTAACATGCAAAGTCGCAATAGGGAATGTGACGGTGTTACACAAGTTCATAGTCGCGGCGATTATGGATGAAGTCATCATTGGATTAGACTTTTTATTTGGTCAAGGCATGAAGATCGACATGAAGAACAGGATCATGACGTACGACAACATGGAAGTGCCCCTTAGGTTTGGGTATGATGGTCCGTACAGCAGCAAGCGAGTGATCCTAGAGGAAAGCGAGCAGATTCCACCGAAGTCAGAAGCAGTTGTGTGGGCAAAGATTGATGGAGATTGTGGGACAAACAAATTGTGGGTTGTTGAAGCGACCCAAAATTCTACACCGGACGTACTTATTGGTAAAACCCTGGCTAAGACGCAAAAGGATGGACGCATCCCAGTTCGAGTGCTCAATGAGTTCAAATCACCAGTCAAACTCCGAAGAGGAACTGTACTGGGGCAATGTCGAGAAGTAGAGGCAATCTTCAACTGCGAAAAGTTACCTGAAAGCGATTCCATTGGCGAGAATGACATTGCGGAAGACATTAATACATGGACGGAAGGGTTGGAAGAAAAATACCAGCACAAGGCTAAGGAACTTCTCCGAAGATACTGCAACATATTCGACAAGGATGGCGACAAACCAGGCAGGACTAACGTTGTGAAACATCGCATTGATACTGGCGATGCAAGGCCAATCCGTCAAGCTCCTCGGAGTGTTCCACTTGCCAAACGTGAAACTGTTAGCCAAATAATAAACGAAATGAGCGAGAGTGGTGTGATTGAACCATCAGCGAGTCCATGGAGTTCGCCGGTAGTACTTGTGAAGAAGAAGGATGGTCAAATGCGGTTCTGCGTAGACTACCGGAAACTAAACGATGTGACGAAAAAGGACAGCTATCCTCTTCCCAGGATCGATGACACTCTGGACTCGTTGACTGGAACAAAGTGGTTCTCAACACTCGACCTTAAGAGCGGTTATTGGCAAGTGGAGGTAAGTGACGAGGATAAGGAGAAGACAGCTTTCAGCGTTGGAGACGGTCTGTGGCAATTCACGGTGATGCCCTTTGGATTATGCAACGCTCCTGCCACTTTTGAACGACTTATGGACCATGTGCTCAAAGGACTGCATTGGAAAACATGTTTGGTGTATCTAGACGACATTATCGTATTGGGTAAAAGCTTTGAGGAACACCTGAACAATTTGGAAGAAGTTTTCCAGAGGATAGCTGGCGCTGGTCTGAAGCTAAGTCCTAAAAAGTGCTCACTGTTCAGGAAGGAGGTGAACTACTTAGGGCACAAGGTGACAACGGAGGGCATCTGTACTGCGAAGGAAAAGATAGAAGCAGTAAAGGATTGGCCAAGACCTAGGAACCTGCACGAACTACGAAGTTTTCTTGGGCTATGCACCTACTACCGCCGATTTGTTCCGAATTTCGCCAGCGTTGCTAAAAGCCTCCACGAGCTCACTAGGAAAAATAGAGCCTTCGAGTGGAACAAGGAGCAGGAGGAGGCTTTCCAGACTCTGAAGGAACGACTATGTACTGCACCTATGCTAGCGTATCCCGTTCCAGGTGCAACGTTTATTTTGGATACGGATGCTAGTGGTTATGCCATAGGAGGCGTACTGTCGCAGGTAATTGATGGGCAGGAGAAGGTAGTTGCCTACTATAGCCGGTCGATTGGAAAACCAGAGAGGAACTACTGCGTAACTCGGAGAGAACTACTAGCGTTGGTGGACTGCGTCAAACATTTCCACAAGTACCTCTATGGGCAACGTTTCCGAGTTCGAACGGACCATGCAGCGCTGAAGTGGCTACTACAGTTTAAGAATCCAGAAGGACAGCTAGCTCGGTGGATTGAGAGACTGCAAAGTTATGACTTCGCTATTGAACACCGCAAGGGAAGTGTCCACGGTAATGCTGATGCCATGTCCCGCCGACCATGTAGCCTGGAATGTAAACACTGCTCAAAAGCTGAGGGAAAAGAGGACATTATAGACGTCCGTCTAACGACAATAACACCAGCGGAAGAGTGGAAGGAAGAACAGCTACGGAAGTGTCAGCAGGAAGATCCAGATCTGGAGCTTTTGATGCATGGACTGGAGGTAGACAGGAGGCCAACTAAGGAGCAAATAGCAGCGGAAAGCCCCATCGCAAAGGCGTACTGGGCACAATGGAACAGCTTAAAATTAATATCTGGCTGTTTGCATAGGGTATGGGAAAGCGAAGATGGCCAGTGCTCCCGCAGCCTGATAGTAGTTCCAAGGGTAAGAATTCCGGATGTACTCAAGGAATTCCACAATGGTCCTAGTGGAGGGCACCTGGGAATCACGAAGACCCTGGAGAAGGTTAAGCAGAGGTTCTATTGGGTTGGTTGTCGGCAATCGGTCGCAGAGTGGATTGCTAACTGCGCGGAGTGTATTGCAGCTAAGGGGCCGAAATCCAGAAGTCATGGCCAGATGAAGCAATATAACTCAGGTGCACCTTTCGAGCGGATTGCCATGGATGTAGCCGGTCCATTTCCTATGAGCGCACAGGGAAACAAATACGTCCTTGTGGTTATGGACTACTTTAGCAAATGGCCGGAGGTATACCCGATTCCAAACCAGGAAGCTAAAACAGTAGCGGAGGTATTCACCTACAATTGGGTTGCGAGATACGGTGTACCTATAGAGCTGCACTCTGACCAGGGAAGAAATTTTGAGTCGGCAGTGTTCCAAGAGATGTGCCAGATACTGGGTATCCGGAAAACTCGAACGACGGCTCTTCATCCCCAATCAGACGGCATGGTAGAACGGTTCAACCGAACCCTGGAAGAGCATTTGCGGAAGGTCGTGGACAAGAATCAAAAAGATTGGGATGTCCGGATACCCTTGTTCCTGATGGGATACCGGTCAGCAGTGCATGAAACAACGGGTAAAACTCCGGCAAAGGTAATATTCGGCAGTGAGCTCCGTTTGCCTAGTGATCTGAAGTTTGGGGTGACTGGTGATGCTATAAGGATTGGAAAAGAGACGTCAAACATCCTGGAAGAGGAGCTGAGAGAGATACATGCTCTTGTGAGACAGCGCACACAAATTATGAGTGACAAGATGAAAGCCAGGTATGATAAGGCGATGAATTCCGAGGGTTTCCAGGAAGGAGATTTGGTGTTGCTGTACAATCCACAACGAAAGAAAGGTTTGTCCCCAAAACTACAATGCAACTGGGAAGGTCCGTATAAGGTCTTAAAACGGCTAAATGACGTAGTGTATCGGATCCAGACCGTTGGGAGACCAAGAAACAAGATGAAGGTGGTCCACTTGGAAAGGCTTGCAGCGTTTGGAACCGCAAGTGTGTCTGATCGGGACGATCAGACTTAGGTGGAGGGCAGTGTGGCGAATACTGCGGCAACACAAAGCGAACAACGAGAAATAGGCA
>NW_023468916.1:0-5655 GCF_013731165.1 Rhagoletis pomonella | reverse complement strand
GTTTCTACAGTTTTCAAAACTTAATAATACTAACAGATTGGCGCTTATACATATGTTAGGGTTTGGCCGAGCTTCTCCTCCGATTTGTGGCGCGCGCCTTGATGTTGTCACACAAAGTGGAGGGACCTACAGTTTTACGCCGACTCCGAACGGCGATTGTATTTTTATGAGAAGCTGTTTTTCATGGCAGAAATATACTCAGAGGTTTGCCATTGCCTGCCGAGGGGCGACCGCTGTTAAGAAAAAACCTTTTTTCTAAATTTTTTGCGAGTGGAAGCGCGCACTGCTTACTACTACACCACAGCGGGCGCCACAACACTCAACACTTGCTGGTAGTTATTTTCTACGAAGCCTAGTGCTGGAAAGGGTAGCCAGCGAAAGCGAGTAATCGTTTGAGAACACGATAAGGGAGGATTCAGTACGGTCAGCCACAGCCAATGAAGACCACACGAACGCAGTTATCACGACTTTGAATGTCTTACGGGCATCGGTTGAAAAATTGCGGAACAGTATGTTGGAAAGCCAGAGGGACATTGTGAGACTTCGAGAAGACATCCAGTCACAAAGTGAAGAAAAAGGAACAATACATCCAGCACCATGCGAGGTAAGACACACATTTTTGGCAGCCACAGATTAGGCGGTAAAATTATACGACTTGCCAACGGTTAGCGGCAATGCCGAAGAGTGGCCTCTGTTCATAGCCAACTTTAATGAAACTATGCAGGCATTAAGTACAACAATCTACAAAATTTAATGGGTTTACAAGAGTGTTTGGTGGGGCCGGAAAAAGAAGCAGTGGTATCAATGTAAATTTACCCTGAAGACGTGCCAAATGTGTGGAACGAGTTCGAGTTTAGGTTCGTTAGGCCCGACATTTTAGTAAAATGACAACAACTCCAGACTATAGCCGAGCACAAGCCTGAGCAGATAGTGCCATTTTCTACGAAGGTGCGTTGTACGATAAAAGCAACTGAAACCCGATTATGTTTGTACACACCAAATATCGGGAATATAATGACACTTATTTATTTGCAAATTTGTCTTTTATAGAAGGCTATAAACGGTACAACAGCGTGATTTGTTAACGTTTGGTTTTATGATGTTTAAAGGTTCATGAATATAATACATAAGGATGGAAATATGTATGTATGTATGCAAAAGATAAATAGTCGATTGACAGTTAGGACAAATAGGTCGTTGGCACTTAATCGCGTATATCCTGCACGGCTTAGTCTTACGGCATACTCGTTGGACTGGGCGCTGACACGAATGTTTGCGATAGAAACCTCTTTCGAAAGTGCAGAATTCGATGATGACTACGCGCACCAGCCCCTCACTCCCCGAATGCACTGCTGCAATGCGACCGTTGCGCCATCGAGATGGAGGAAGCTGCTCTTGCTGGATGAATGTCACCGTCTTGTAGATTAGGCGTAGGTGGGGCCCACTTGCTACGAGCCTGCAGCTGGACCAAGTATTCCGCCTTCCGGATGGGTCATCTCGTAGTTGCGTGATCTTCTCCACGTGGCCGATACGCGATACGGCTCGTTGGAAAATCTCTTCGCAAATGTCATCGGTCGTTTTGGAACGAGGAACCTCCTCCAGTTTCCAAAAGCATTGAAGTATCTCATCGAGTCGCTCCTCCTCGGTAGCACATTCATTATGTGTACCCAAGGCTGCGAGTAACACACTGCGTGGCGATGTAGGTCCGCATATGACCCAACCCAGACGCGTATGGAGAGCACACGGTTCATTAGGCCCACTATTGATAGTTTCACCCAGGAGAAGCATGCCCATGATGTCCGCTCCAATGAGTACAGCGATACTTCCTGGCGTGGGAAATGTCGGATCAGTCAGTGGTATGTTGCGCAAGTGTTTGTACCCGCTCATGTCAATTGGAGATGTGGGAATCGTCGAAGTTATACATGGTAAGATGTGCGCATTAAAGCGGCACTCAAATCCTGCATCGTGATATGATCGCATCACTAGAGTCGTCCGTCCACGCGAAGAAGTTGCACTCTTCTACCATCAATGTGTAACGCCTTCTGTAGAGATTCACACGCTTAAAAAATGGCTCCGTAATGAGGCTTACCTGTGAACCCATGTCCCACAAGAGACGACACGATACTTCCTCTCCGCACCCATTTACAATGGGCGCCTTGGCAGTGGTCAGTATGACGATTTACTCGGATTGCACCACGAGAGGCTAGACAGCGTCCATATGGGGTAGAACTTGATGTGCAGTGGCGCTGGTTGATGGCGATTGTGTCTCAAGTACGGACAGCGGTCGCGCTACTGAGCTGGTGTTTGTAGGTAACCGCTCGCCTTGCGGAGCAGCCTTGGAAAGCAATGTGTTGTGTTTCTGCTTACTAATGTTGCAATTTCCCGAGTTATACTCACGGGCCGAGTGACCTGGTCCCAAGCAATTGAAGCATAACGATGCTTGGCGCACCGAGTGCAAACGTTGATCCAGATTCAATGTTCGAAATTGAGGGCATCTTGATATACAATGTGGCCCGGCGTATCGTGGGCAGGCCAGGGCTGATCTCATGTTGGCGCCTTGAAGATTTGGGCATCACCACATGTGACTGCACCGTACGATATGTTGCCGAGTGCTTGGGCGGTACGGTAGAGCTGCTCCTTAAGGCGTAAGCATAGGTTTCGATCTCCTCAAAAATTTTTGGAAGCTGGTGCAGAGTACCTGAATGACTTAGAACGGTCCAGTGTGTAACCGGCGATGTTGGCAATTTACGGAGAACAATAGGATAAACGATGGCGTCCCATTGGGTTTGTTGCCAAGCACGTAAGTTAAGTTAATTACACATAAGGTACTGCGTACCACATCGAGTACATTCCGAACATTGCGTTGCGAAAGTGCTGGGTGTTCAGGCAAGTCCAACAAGCGATTCACATGTGACTCAGCCAAACGCCTGGGATTGTCGTACCTCCTTTTCAGTTCCGCCCATAGCTGGTCGTAGCCTCCCAGTGTATACGCCGCCAACCGTTGGCACCGCTTGCGCACCGACGCACTGCCTTAGCCGGCTGAGTTTGTAAGTATCGTCAAGCTCAGTGCGATTATGTACCATCGCCTCGAAGATGTCCTTAAAAACCAACCAGTTTTCCTGTCGGCCATCGAACGTGGGGAGTTTAACGGGATCTTATCGGTGTTCACCTTGGCACCAACTAGATGCAGAGTGCGCAGTGTCATTTGAGCCAACACGCATGCGTTGCAATTCGGTGACAGCACTACCATAAGTCGCCTCCACTTGCGCTAGTAGCTCCTCCTGAGCGTCCAATTCTCTGTCTGGGGTTCCGGGCAGCCACTAACACCATATAATTGTCCATGAAGCGATTATAGAGCCCGGCTAGAGTGCTGATGGTATGCTCCACTTGCACCTCATCCGGGTAATAACCTTCGGCTTCCACCTACGCCCTGATGCCTATATGGAACTCCTCGCCGCTCTTCTTATGTTCATTGCAGCCATATTTTCGCGGTTAGGATCGCGACAGCAAACTACCTTCATTTTACAGCGTAAATTATACTTTAACAAAGAACCGCCCTTTCAGTCCTCCAAGGAGACACCAAAAATGTGTACGATAAAAGCAACTGAAACCCGATTATGTCTGTACACACCAAATATCGGGAATATAATAACACTTGTTTATTTGCAAATTTGTCTTTTGTAGAAGGCTACAAACAGTACAATAGCGTGATTTGTTAACGTTAGATTTTATGATGTTTACAGGTTCATGAATATAATATATAAAGATGGAAATATGTATGTATGTATGCAAAAGATAAACAGTCGAATGACAGTTTAGGTTAGTGCAGAGTGCAGATGATAAAATTTGTCGTTGCCACTTAATCGCGTACATGCGTAATGTGGTAGTGTTTTTAAAATACGCTAAGTGTGATCAGCACTTATCGAACGTTTGCTTATTAGAGCAAATGATCTGCAAATTACCTCCGATCAAGCAGTTCGACTGGGCCAAGCATGCCGCTACGCTGAATAAGTACCCCACAATTTAAAATTTTTCTGCATGGCTTTGAAACCTGGCTAGAAATGTTTGTTTGATGCCGGTTGCTAACACACATATTTAAAAGCATATGTCGTCAGCTAATCCTCGACGTTTGATGCTAGGATCGTCGATATCATGAATCGATTTAATTGAATACAATAATAGACCTGCCTATCAACTCACCTAATTGTTCTATTTCAATCTTGTATATTTACTGAGGATTAAAACGAAATGCCGGTCGACTGTTATTACGTTAATGGGTAGGCTAATTCACGAATTCATTTCATGAATTTGGGTTAAAATTGGCTGCAAAACACCATTTCATGAATTCAATTATACACGAAAGTTAACCATGAATTCGGCATCATTTCATGAAATCGTGAAGAGCAAGTCCGGCAACGCCACGTTTCACAAACAGCTGTTTACTAGGGTTATCATGTTTTTAGATTAATAACCATGAGTGCCATAACCGAGATTATAAACACTGGAAAAGTTATGTGGAATTGTTCAAATATAAAATAAAAGGAATAGACTGAAAATATATTAAAACCAATTTAAATAAAATATGGTTCATTGCCTGGTACCAACGGCATTTGCAAACCCAAAAGGAGGCCAAAAAATCACAACCCTACTGTTTAGTTTCTCGCCAGTGCGTTGGCACATTTTCAAAGCACTTTATTTCATGAATTCTATAATTCATGAACTATGCATAAACGGGACCATTTTTGAATTCATGAAATGAAGAATTGATGAATTCTGTCGCACTTAGTATGTATTGTTAAAGAAGATAGAACAAGACAATAGCTTTGCTCCACACGCTTTCCGGGCTGCTCCAGTAATTAGAGCGTAAAAATAAGTTACTCTCTCACAAATGTCAAAATGTATCAAGACGTGCCAAAAGCGCCCAGAGCGTGAGGAACGCAGAAAACCACATTTCGTGCCCGGAATCAACAAATCAGCTCTAAACAATTATTTACGTGTATTTGTCTTATATGGCTAATAAAATTACCATATAACTACATTTTCTGAGAATTCTGTGGTATTTTCCTCTTTTGTGTTTTATAAAATTTGCTTACGGATTTAAACACCAGCTGTTATTTTAAAATTGCCCTTTTGCACATTTGTGCCCGAAAAAAAGTCCGGGCTGTTTCGTGGAAAAAGAAGAAGACATTTACGATCCAAAAGTGGAACGTATTAGCTTAGAGCTTAGAGTAACGCTTTCTGGGCTGTTTTGGACAGCCGCGGGTACCCGCGGGCTCGTGTGGAACAAACCTAATAAGTCTAATGGTGGCAACGAGTTAAGAGCCGTATACACCATGCAAGGGATTTGTCAAACTGTAAACCTAATTTAGTATTTTCCCATAAACTTTTTTGTAGATGAAAAATTAATTTCAATTTAAATATCGATAATGTGGGCAAAGTATCGATGTCTTCGATATATCGACCGGGGAATATCGATTCAAAAATTCGAGTACCGTGCAATAAAGTATCGATATTCAGAATAATCGATACAATATCGATGCACATACAAGATGAAAGAGCCCATGAAGTGTTTTCATTGTGGCGGCAACCATTCAATCGCAAGGTGTGAAGCATTGTGTACAAATACAAGTGAGATATCTTAGCAATAGACGTCAT
>NW_023468915.1:0-5655 GCF_013731165.1 Rhagoletis pomonella | reverse complement strand
TCACTTTTCAGCATGACAACGACCCTAAGCATATGGCTCAAGACGTATGAATGTGGCTTGCTTACAACATCGCACATGTTCTACCGCATCCTCCGCAGTCTCCAGACCTCAACCCTATCGAGCATCTCTGGGAAGAGCTGGAGAGAAGGCTTAGAAAGCGCTCGATTTCCACCAAATCTGAATTGAAAGCAGCTTTGTTAGAAGAATGGAGCAATATTGGGGAGGAGACTACAAAAAAGTTAGTGTATTCAATGCCCAATCGACTACTTGCAGTCATAAAGCAAAATGGATTGCCAACCAAATATTAGTTTTAGTAAATAACCATTTATTTTATTGTTAAATCTTAAATGTGCCAATACTTTTGTCACCGCGAAAAACGGTCTTTTTTAGTTTTATTGAGGAACTTGCCTTATTTAACACGTTTAATAATAAGTTTTTCTAAAATATGCAATCTCTATGCATACATAAATATGCACTGAATATAAAATAATAAAATTTTGCATTATTTTGACCCGAATTCGGACATTTAAGTTGATATCATCTGCTGTGCCAAAACTTATGTCCGGCACTGTATAACTCGCCCTCCCATATTAAATTCGAGTCCCATCGAATTCGGTAAAAATATATTAGAAAAGGTAGACATAAAATTTAAGTTTACTATTATACATTTGAAAATTAAAAAAAAAATGTTTTACATATATATCATTTTACATAATTTTTTTTTTTTTTTAAATTTACATTTTTTTTTTTTTTTTCTTTTTTTTTATATTCATTTAATTTTTTTTATATACATATATATTTATTTTTTATTTTTTTTTTTAAATACATTGTAAATTATGGGAAACAAATATTTCCTATCTCTAAATCATATACCTATATAAAAAGAAAATATCAAAAAAAAATATGATACAAATAGTTTTCCATTTATTTAATTTTTTTGTTTCAATTCAGTTTATAGGCTTTAATGGCCTTCTGAACTGTGCAGTATCTACTTTATTGGGATTGCTGTAGTGGTATCTGTTAAACCTTTTAGCAGTTTTTTGTCTGCCTGCAGCTGGATTTTTAATATATAGATTTTGATTTCGTAAATTAAGCGTTACATTTTCTCTTTTAATGTTTTCTCTGTCAATGGCTTTCTTTTTATTTGTTTCAGATCTCTCTCTAACTTCATTTAAATCTATGTTTATTTTATTTATGAAATCTATTGGCTTAAGTTTAGTTGTACTATGAATTGTGTTGTTATAAAAGTTTATTGCTTTTAGTACCAATTCCTCAGAGTCATTAATCTTTTCAGCGTTTTTTAGTATTCTTATGTGTTCTAAAAGAGTCGAATGCATTCTTTCGACATCCGAATTCCCGGTGTGAGAGTTCGGTGTTGTAAAATGGGTTTCTATATTA
This sequence comes from Rhagoletis pomonella, assembly GCF_013731165.1. Taxonomy (NCBI): domain Eukaryota; kingdom Metazoa; phylum Arthropoda; class Insecta; order Diptera; family Tephritidae; genus Rhagoletis; species Rhagoletis pomonella. The sequence continues at coordinate 4,257 of NW_023468915.1, read as the reverse complement.
TTTTCTTGACAGAATAATTTTATAAGCGCATTATTAAATTCATTATCCATAACAGTTTTATCAGGTTTTCCTAAAAATGCAATTCGCTCTTCAATTTTAGTTTTTACTGTTACCATATTTTTATCGTTTAATTTATGTGCTGTCCCTAACTTAGTGAATTTATCGATTGTTGTTAAAAATGAAGTTTTTTGTATTTGAAAAATGTCTATATGTATTATTTGATTAGGTTTTTCTGGTGTTATAGTATGTTGAAATTTTTTATTTATGGGCTTTCTATCGTATTTATTTTCATTGCAAACTCTACAGTTATTACAGTATCTATTTATTAATTTTATTAATTTAGGATTAAAATAATTATCTTTTAGTTCATCGTAGTTTTCATGAATTCCTCTGTGGTTACCTTTCGTGTGAATATCATACTCAACAAAGATTCCTCGGATGCAACATCACGTGCAATTTTAGTACATTTTATAAAGTTTATTTTATTATTGTTAGAAAATAATTGTGTTAATTTATTTTGAATTATATTGTATTTATTATCTTCGAGTTCCGAGTATATACCAACTTTTCCATTTTTTAACTCTCGTCTGAACAAATCATTTAAATAATGTGTATTATTTAAATCATTTTCAGACACGTATAATATTTTATATTTTTTGAAAAGTGTTTCTATTTCCTTATGTTTATTTTTTACTAGTCTAATTTGCGTCCTGTATTTGTTGACGATTTTATTTATCATGAAAAATTTATTATTTAAACTTTCCTCCACACTGTGAACTTCAGCTAAAGACGGTTGAGTCAGCTGCACTCTGCTCAAAAAGTCCGCCACGTTATTCTCCTTGCCTTTTATGTATTCGATATCAAAGTAAAACTCGTCTAGTAAAATTTTCCACCTGATGATTCGCGAATTTGGATCCTTAAGCGAATAAAGCCATTTTAGGGGCTGGTGATCAGTTTGGACTAGGAACTTTCGACCGTAAAGGTATGGACGATAATATTTTACTGACCACACAATGGCTAACAGCTCCTTCTCTAACGTTGAGTAATTTTGTTCGTGCCCATTCAAAGTCCTACTGGCATAACTTATCGGTTTTCCTTCTTGGCTTAACACCGCGCCAATGGCTACGTTACTAGCATCAGTAGTTAATACGAACTTTTTACTAAAATCGGGATAGCGCAATAATGGCGGATTTACTAAAATATTCTTTAACTTTTCGAAAGACTCAATGTATGATTTGTCGTTAACATCGATTTTACTGTTTTTCTTCAAATATTTAATTATAGGATTAGCTACTAAAGAATAGTTTTTAATGAATTTGCGGTAATAGCCGGTTAGGCCCAGAAAAGATTTAATATCTTTAACTGTTTTTGGTAGTTCCAAATTTTTTATAATACTTATTTTTTCGGGGTTTGGTTTTATTCCCGCATTTGTTATAATATGACCAAGGAAACTTGTTTCTTTAGATAAAAATTTACACTTATCAATTTGTACTTTTAGGTTAAATTCATTTAGTTTATTAAATATTTTTTGTAAGCTTTCTAAATGTTCGGTTAAAGATGTCGAAAATACTAATATGTCGTCCATATAAATAATACAGATTTTATTAATATAATCCGACAAAATGTAGTTCAGCATTCGCTGGAATGTGGCAGGCGCATTCTTGAGGCCGAATGGCATTCGAATGAACTCGAAATGCCCCATAGGAGTCGAAAAGGCAGTTTTTTCGATATCGCTATCATCCATTAATACTTGATGAAAGCCCTTCGCCAAGTCCAATGAAGAAAAATACTGTGCCTTACCTAACTTATCAAATAGGGACTCTATGTTTGGTATGGGAAATTTGTCGTCTACCGTAATTTCATTTAATCTCCTAAAATCTATTACTAATCGCCATTTTTTTTCATTTGAATTATCTGATTTTTTTTTTACTATCCACAATGGGGAATTGTAAGGGGATTTACTAGGGCGTATTATATTTTCTTTCAACATTTCATTTATTTGCTTTTCTATTTCATTCTCTAGGATCTGTGGATGTCGGTAATTTTTGCAATAAATTACTTTATTAGAATTAGTTATGATTTTATGTTTTACACAAGTGGTTGTTGTTAAGTTTTGCCCTTTAATGTAAAATGTCTTTTTATTTTTATGTAGAAAATTTTCTAATAATTTATTTTCTTCGTTATTTAAAGTTGTTGGTATTAGCTCTTTAAATTTATCTAGCTCAAACTTTTCTAAATAGTTTATTTCCTCATAGGATATATTAAAGTTATTATTATTTAAATTTATTTTATTGTTATTAATTATAAGATTATTATTCTGAAAGTCTATTATTGCACCGAAAGGGCGTAAAATATTTATTCCTATTATGCAATCAAACTTTTTATCGATAAAATTCACTAACTTAACGGACATAGTACTATTTTTTTCTTTAAATTCACTTGGCACATCAACAATGACTTCTTCTTTTATTATATTATCACCAACTAGGGTATGCAACAAAATTGGTTTTATTAATTTTTTTGATTTTCCTAGTTTTGAAAAGAATGTGTAATCCCCTAAGGTTGTAGCAGCGCCACTATCGATTAGGCACCTTGTTTTAGTATTATCTATGGTTAGTGTAATTATGGGTAATGATAATTTCGAGGCTGAACAGGAAAATTTTCTGTATAATTTATAGCATCTATTTCCATTGACTCCAAATTATTATTTCGGCTGTTATTGTTAGACTGCTGAGGATTTGGTTGGAAGTGACTAGTATTGCGGAAATTATAATTATTACTTTGTGGGTATGGATTAATATTTTGGTTATGAAAATTTCCGAAATTTGTATTGAAACTATTAGGGTAAGTATTATTTTGGCTTTGAAAATTCGAACAATTTGCTCTGGGATTATTAAAGTTATTATATTGGCTACCCAAATTAGGCAAGTTGTTAGAATTTTGATACCGCTGAACATTCATACCATTTGAATAGTTACGTCTATTTCGAATGTTATGGGAATTATTTTTGCTGCTTGAATAGTTATTATTATTTTGCAAATTACTATATGGAAAGCTATTTGCATGTTTATAATTTACTAATTGGATATATTTCAATAAATTATTTTGTAAATAAAACGTATAAGCTGTATTTATTGAGCTTATATTATTTTGCAGTAAAATAGATTTAATATGTACTGGTAAATAATTGACATGAACATCAAAAATTAATTTTTCGTTATTTAAGGGAGTATACATTTCGTTGGGTTCTAAAGAGTATTTCGTGTTCATTTGGCTTAATATCATTCTTAACTTACAATGTAACTCTTCAATGTTTATGGCTTCGATATTAAGAGCATCTATTCTTAAATTAAAAAACGTTCTCTTTATTCCAAATTCTTCTTTAAGTTTACTCAAAATATCATCCCAGGTAGGATTAACTAATGTCTCAACTGCTCTTAATGCGTTTCCCTGTAAACGGTTGCTAAGAACTCTTTGCAAAGTACCTACGTGCTCAATTGGAGTCAATTGGAGAACGGTTGAGACGTCTCGAAAATAAATACTAAGTGAGTACTCACTACTTCCAGTAAACGGCGGTAGGCTCCTCGCTTCTCGTAAACATTCAGCAAGTGTCAACGCCATTGTTTTGTTTTTGCTGCACTTCTCCTTCCGCTACAGTTCTGCTTCCGCTACAGTTTGTGCAAACTGCTCTTGTGTTGCTGTTGTTGTCGATTCTCTCGCTTTGCTGATTTTGAAAAGTTTACAATGCAAACGATGATTATGTATTTTTTTTTTCTTTGTTGTCTCTCAAAATGAAATGATTCTTTTCGGTATATTAAATATGGTATTGCTCTATTCTATTCTCTTTTTTTCAAGTTCAAATGAAGGTGAAAATATGAATTTATGTCTTTTCAAGGTCAGATGAAAGTCACTTATTTTCGTTAGAACATATGTGGTTTTGTTGTTGTAATATATTGTTCTCGTTGCATTGACTTTAAAATTTTTGTTTCTTTTATATGCAAACCACGTTTGTAATTCGAACACTATTTTTTGGAGTTTTTTTTTTTTTTTCTTTTTTTTCTTTCGATAAATGTTTATTTCACAATATATATGTGTGGTCAAATTTAAGAACAGACTCAAACCACAAACACAAAGTACTTATTTTAGTAGCATTAAGTTTTGAAGTGTACTTTTCATTTATTTATTTAATTAAATCACAAAAAGTTATTAATTTGCTTTGCACGCAAAATGTTCGGTTTGGATACGAAAATTTAACAC
>NW_023468914.1:5286-5655 GCF_013731165.1 Rhagoletis pomonella | reverse complement strand
GGTGTAGCTTCCTGTTGGTCATCAGCCTGTGCGATTACCTCTTCCAACGGTTCTACTGGTTTTCTAGGTTTTCTTACTTTAATGTAATATTTTGTGAAGCTGGCTATCAGGACAATAACTATGATAAGGGTAAGTCCTGAAAAGACTCGGTTTACCGTCTTCTCCGTTTGCAGTGATTGGATTTCTATGGTATTATTTATATGTAGTTCGCTGAGTGCTTCTAGCGATAAAAGTCTGGTCAGGCTCTCTTCTATTGGGTTCGGCTGTGCTATTGCTGGTATTATCTTTAGTGGTGGTGCTTCGAAATTTTTGTATGTTCTTCCGTTGACCACCACTGTTTCGTTCTTGAAATTTACAACATAGGTGCCA
>NW_023468914.1:4869-5276 GCF_013731165.1 Rhagoletis pomonella | reverse complement strand
TTGTTTATGCAAATGAGTATGGAAGCACTGAACAGGCACAACTTCTAGAAACACTAATTAACTTACTTATGTGTATGCATACAATATAAAAATTGCAAATATAGGAAAATAACACAAAACTTTGTTAAACATTTTTTTTATTTTAAAATAATTTGTTTATAATCTGAATGATTTTCATCATATTATTATCATAAATCAGTAATAGCAAGTCTCGCTTTCAATTTGGTAATTATTACGTGCCGATCGAGTAACATTTACCAAAGTTATATCGAAAAACTCAAGTGGATCTCCAGTTTTTTTCTAAAAAAAGTTCCCTTCAATTTTTTAAATAACCTTTAAATGAAAGAACTGGATTACAGAAAAGTATGCCAGGGAGTGACTTTTTTCGTTCAAGCTGAATGCAAAGC
>NW_023468914.1:0-4859 GCF_013731165.1 Rhagoletis pomonella | reverse complement strand
AAATTTCTTAAATATATTTTATGTCAAAATATATTCGAAAGACTACATTTAAACCCTCTTAAATATTTTCTACTCCTGGCCAGTTTACCAAGCTCTCATCCTATGACGAATTGTTCAACCAGATCTCCGTTATACTAATTTTTACCACGTTTTTATAAACTCGCTTTCTTTATTATTTCATTTTAATTTGCACAAATTTACATACATATGTATAAGCACACTATTTAGTTTGCTCGATTTGTAAACAAAACTTCTCAGCGGTGAAAAATATACTATTGTAAACGTAACCGAGCGAAATTCACAATAGCGCTATTCTTCATCGAATGAGCGTTATAATACCAAATGAAAATTCGTTCGATTAGCACTTTCGACCACAATCGAATGCAACTCATAATAGGGGCCTTACTTTTACATTTCTATGTGAGACTGCATTTTCAACAAATGCTTACATAAACAAGTAATTTTTAAGCAAAAAAAAATAAAACCGATTTCAATTCACATCTAAAAATTTAAGATTATCGTTAATCTATTCATGATCCAGTGATCGGATTGAAACCAAATTAGACCACCTGTCAGGTAACACCTTTCCTTTAAAAATGAATTATAGTAATCGGTTAACGTGGTCCAAAGTTATGCGGTGACATACATAGAAAAAAATAATAAAAACATATTCCGAATTGATAACCTTCTCCAAATTTTCCCGATGTTGCGGCTTGATTGTGCTCTAGTTTAATATTATGATATAAAAAGTGTAGCCGCAGTATAACAGTGAATAATTTAATTACACTTAATTATATGTACGCTGAAAGTCTAAATCTATACTTCAATCAAAAGCACTTACCGCATATATTAATAATGGTTGTGATCATGTACTTAACTGAACAGCAATGATTTGATAGTGATTTAGAATTGTTTCTGGATTTTAGCTTAGCGGTTTTTAAGATATCAAGAAAAATGAAAGTGACAATTTATTTGATATTTGTTCAATTGTGTTCCATTTTACCTTTTATTTATCCTACTTTTGCTAATGAGCCCACAATGAGGTAAGCGCATACCTATTATAATCAAAATGTTTTAGTGAATGAGCCTGATCTAAGTTTGTACTATGTATGCACGTACATAACAACTTGCCCATATAAATTGTGATTTGTAATACTTTGCGAAGGCTACAAAGCTTTGCTTACAATTTTGCTTTGATGTTAACAAAAGGAGCAGAAAAACCCTGAGAGCCTTAAGTTAAATTAAACCATTAGCTATTGTAAACATCTAGGAAAATGAAATATAGAAAGCAAATTTACCAAATATTGAAAAAGAAAACAAAGAAGTTTTTATATTTTGGCTATTCGTAATGCACATACATATGTATGTATGAAAATACACGTAAATGAAAAAAGGGGGAATTTGCTTTTGACCAATTATTAAATAATAAGTATTATGGAATTACGTAATATATATGTATGAATGTATGTATATACAATACTTATGACTGCAAACTATGATATGTGCATATCAGGAATGGAAAATACATTTTCAAACAGTACCTGCCTTTGCGAAAGAATTGTACCGGGAAAGTATCTAAGCATTAACGACTGTTTTTATATATGTGCATATATGCATATATGTATATTGCCCAAATCGCCGAAAACGAAACCAAGGTGAAGTATTTTTTTCTCAGGTTTTGGAGATTTTCGATTAGGGAAAGTCTAGTTTTCCTCGAGTATTTTCGGCCTTCTTTAATGAAATAAGATAGTTCCTTGTTTCAGGTGGAAACCTATTTGTAACGTAATAGTCTTTTTTACTAATTGAATTTTCAGGTAAAATTTTTTTTTATTAGTTAGAGCAGAGGTTCCCAAACTTATTTTTCTCGTAGACCCCTTTCAAAACTTTACTGGTTGCGGTGGACCCCCTGATGCTGATTTCTAACATATTCCCAAAGGTCGTAAAAAAATGTGAAGATTAAATCTAACGATGTAATTTTGCATCGAGTTCCAAAACTAAATTCGGAGTGGCAAAAATAAAAATAAAATATTGTATTGTGTTCTCTTTATTAAAAAGAGCAAAAGAAGGCACTGAAAAAGACAAAAACCGAAAAAGTAGTAAAAAGGGAAAAACTATGAACTAGTTTCATTATACGAAAAATTTGTACTTTAAATCTTTGACTATTTTCTCCTTTCAAGTTTTTAACTCACAAAACTTTAATTTCTAAAGTTGTAGTAACATTGAACCTCAAGATGCATTTTGAAGTTTCCTGGCAGAATTTTCATTCGATTTTCGCCTTGAATGTACTAAACGTGCGCTCGACGTGAGTTGATACGAGTGACGATCAAACCCGAGCCCGTAAAGCCATGAAAGAACTATCTCGCTCTGAGGAGTTTTATTTTTTAAGAGCATTAAATAAACTCCTCACATGTTCGGCTCACTCATGATGCAATAATAAAAGGTGGTATCAGTTGTGACAGCTCGATTTGACACTGCCTTTGCTCAGTAGAATAAGAAGAAAAACGGGAAGAAACGAATCCGCATTTGGGGAAAAATATAAAATTTCATATTTTCTTCTAAACAAAATTTGCTTTTTTATAGTATATTCGCAATGAAATGAAATAAAATAAGATATAAGGGCTATTCGCGATTCGGTGCATAAGAGCTGACAAATTTATGGAATTGCAGAAATATGCCATGGATTGTGAGCGACCTTTATTCAACTGTCATGGTAAAGCTTTTGCAAAACAATTTTTGTGCATCAGCTTTGGTTTTGTTTATGAATGCAATGCATAGCATTTTTATGCTATGGATTTTCGGTATTGCAAATTTGCCAAGCCATGACAAATGCAAATGCGTGTATTTTGTTTGTGTATTGCAAATAATTTGCAATACAAATTTGCAATGCAATGATGCTAGGCCATTTGCACCGGATCGCGAATAGCCCTATAATACCTTTTTGAGAAAACAAAATGGGTATACTGAGAAGAAAAAAAAAATCGGCTATATTATTAGGCAAAGAATTGTTAAAGAAGTAACACTGTTTAACCTAGGCAGTCGATACGGCGAGAAGTTGCCAACCGATAACACCTTGTATTATTGCATCATGCGGCTCACTCATGAATTTGCATGCGATGTATTTGTCAAATAGTTTATTTGTGTTGATGGCATCATATTAATTTTTATTGCTCCGAGTTTTAAGGTGATGCGAAAAATACGGGTATTCGTCTCTTGCATTTTTTAAAACACAAAACTTGAAACAACAAAACTGCAAAGCTTTTTACGCCAAACTTCAAATTCAGAAACTGACAAAACAGAAAAGAATGAATCTAGATAAATCGATGATAAATAAACAAGCAAGCAAGAAGCTCAAGAAGTGTTCCACCGTCTCTTCCTCTTCAAAGCAGGATGGGAAAATGGAGTTGTCATTTACGCCTATCACAGTCAGGTGTTTGTGCCACGTGAAGTCAGCAGTCCCGTCTTCTCAGTGAAAGGAAAAAACTAGATACGACCTGCTGAGATTGAAGGCAAAATGAGTTTTGCCCACCTGCATCCACTCGATGGCTCCCAGTCATTGCTGAGCGAAGTATCCGCTCAGTTTCTGTTGCTGGCTTCGATGGTCGAAGTGAGGAGTGCTATAACTTCCTTAAGTGTAGCTTGGCTGTACCTGTAGACACGTAAACTCCTTCCCCTCCTCCTATTTTCGACCACGTAGGTCTATGGCTTTGGGAATTGCAAATACCTTAGCCTGGAAGACCGAAACATATTCTCCAAGAGAAAAAGTGAAGCTTATCCCCATTAACTTTGGAAAATACTCCAGATCCTGACCCCGAGTCAGTTTTGGAGCCATCAATGAAGATTCGAAAATTTACGAGTGCGGGCTCAGTGCGGAATTAAACCCTTCAACAAAGGTAATGGTATCATACTATCCTGTAGCATTGAAAACACATAAGTGCTCAAATATCTTCCGCCGGCAATTTCCGCATCGCCAACCTCCGCTTCTTTTTAGTCTGCAGGTGGCCTTTAAGGCTTACCCACGTATGATGACACAAAGTGACGGTAAGTTCACCAGTGCGTCAAGAGCACTACTCAAAAAAAATTAAAGTTAAATAAATAGGCTATCAAGCAACCATTACTATTAGAATCAGATAAATTTACGGGAACCCCCCACTTACAACTCCCATACCCATATTTTTGTCACGCCACCGTAGACCCCTGGGGGTTCACCTGGACCACTTTGGAAATCACTGAGTTAGAGAGAGGGCTCATTTTGCCGGCAATATATAAAGCTATTTGTCGTGTTATTGTCCTATAATTAACATGTTTATTCCTTTTTATTTACATAGGCTCAGAAAATACATAAGTATTACGTAGAAAATAAAATAACGCGAGGATTAGGCTATTTCCAAAAAGGAACAAGGTCAAAATGAGTGAAGTAAGAAGCTAAAATAAGAAAAAGGAAATTTTCCGATTAAATAAAAAAATCTACTGGAATTAGTACTAATGTTATCCTTCAAAATCTACGCTCGAATGGAGCTATAAGATTTTTCCTTCAAGAGTTATGGCCATAAAATTATAAACCTATAAAAACACCGCCGAACCAAGTGTAGCGTATTTAAAAATTTTATTTTTATATAAACTTAATTTTAATTTAACGTATTCTTTATTTCAAAGAAGAAAAAATTCTGAAGTAATCAAAAATTTTCTTTTTGATTTACATAAATTGAAAAAGAACTTAATTCAATAATTTCAAAAATAACAAAGTACAAAAATCAACAAAGTACAATAGTAAATAGTATTAACACTACAATATCCCTCTTTATCTTGATTTTGATCTTTATCTTTATCTTTATCTTTATCTTTATCTTTATCTTTATCTT
>NW_023468913.1:0-5656 GCF_013731165.1 Rhagoletis pomonella | reverse complement strand
TAAATTCCATCTATTGAATGATTATTAACGTTATGTTTTCCTGTTATCTTTTATAATTTTTAATTGTTCATTCTTTTCGTCACCTTGAAATTAGAGCTGGGATACTATCGATAGTACCGCCACTCGATAGTTTTCGAAACGATAGTTGAAAACATCGATAGTATCGATAGTACTATCGTCGTGAGAGGTATTGAATTTAAATGCTAAATTGATTGAAAATTAAATAACTAATAAATTAAAAAAAAATTTATAAATTGCTTTGTAAATTTAAGAGATTATATAAATTTGTTTAAATTTTAGTGCATCAAAAAGAACTTCTTATAATAATAAAATAAACTTATTAATTTATGCGTCTGAATTATATATACTTATATACATACACTTACATCCACTTGAATAGCGACAGGCAAAATCTGAATTTATTTTTTATATGGAAAAATTAAATTCGGATTTGTTTGCCCCTTTTGAAGTGCAAAGAAGAGAAATTGGCTATAATAATAAATTTCTAATACTACAAAATAAACAAAACAAAATATATTCGTTTAAATTGACAACTCATACTTATAAAAGTTCAACTGAGATCAAATACGGAGGCGCATATCAAAATCCGGACAAAGGAAATTATTAACATTTTACCATATTATAAGAAAACGAATAAAGTACTGGTCAAAATAATAGCACCATAACATTTTGAGCAGTTTTGACTATTTGTTTGTTTAGCGTCTACTAATTTTTTATAAAAGTTGTACAAAACATAAAAAAACTACAAAATCATTTAAATTTCAAGCTTTTTAATTCGAATTTCTATAAAAATTTTGTGTAAGCGGTTTTATAGCTTATTAAATTTTACTATAACTCAGTGTAAATTTTCAAATACGGAACCCGGCTTTAAAAAAAAAATGAGGGGGTTTAGAGTGGCTTTTTGTGATTGTAAATCTGAAAACCCCCCTCCGGAGGCTTATAGTTTTTAAGAAAATTGAATTTTTAATTTGCAAAAAGTGTCAACTTCAACATCACATTTTGCTTTGTAATGTAAACCAATTGAACTAAAATTCCCAATAAAAAAGCACTGAAAACGAGAAACACTAAAAACGGACATTATAATTATTTTTTTTTAATTAAATATCGATGTATTGATAAAAAAAGTGATTCAGTCTATAATCGAGAGATTTTGTAATAAAAATGTTAAATTTTTGTTATTTATCGAAGTATTGATTTGTATGGTTAAAGCGCCGCAGGCTCTACCTGATAGCTGAAATACAATGCCGGCGAACGGCGAACTCACCACAGCGAAATTCGCGCTGTCAAAATTAGAACACCCGCAAGCATATGAAATTGAACACAGCCAAAGCGAAATGCGAAGTTCGCTTGGCGGCGTTTCATGGCGATAGATTTATTTCTATCGCCCTGCTGGGCGATGACAGCTGTGCGTGCCAAAGGTGCCGTATTTGTTTTTTGCTTTCAAAGTTTTAAAAGAAAACAACCTAAACACGATTTTTTTTTTGTTGTTTGAAAAATATAGTTGTGGATTCGTTAAATCTGGCTTAAAACAAATTATTTATAATAATCTTTCTTTGTTTTACATTTATATTTGTTATCATTTCCTCATTTCTAAATATGGTTTAGTTTTTTCTAAATATGGTCACCCAAATTATAAAGGCGACCAAATGCGATCAGCTGTTTTCGCTACCGCTCTAATTCTGTTTAAGTAGGCGAAATAGCTGGGCGAACGGTGAACGACAGCATCGCCCGATTCGGCGAAGTTTGCCGTTCGCCGGTATTGTATTTCAAGCATTAAATTGTGCATATGGAAACTGTGCATACGAAATAATGCATATGAAAAAACCCGAAATAATGCATATGAAAAAAATCGAAATAATGCATATATCCACAGTTTCGGTTGAAAACCGCAATAATGCATATTAGAAAAACCGAAATTATGCATATGCACTCTTTCGTTTGAAACCCGGAATAATGCATATGAAAAATACCGAAATAATGCATATATGCACAGTTTCGGTTGAAAACCGAAATAACGCATATAAAAAAACCGAAATAATGCATATATGCACACTTTCGTTTGAAAACCAAAATAACGCATATGACAAAACGAAGTAATGCATACATGCACAGTTTCGGTTCAAAACCCAAATAATGCATATGACATAAACCGAAGTAATGCATACATGCACAGTTTCGACTCAAAACCGATATAATGCATATGACAAAAAACGAAATAGTGCATACATGAAAACGAACTTCTTTCTGCGTAGGCGGCCTTCGGCCGCGCTTAGGGATTATAACCCTTACTAAGTAGAATTCTCCTTTCTGTGTCGCCGGAAAAGGTGACCGGAAGTATTTTTGCGCAGAACTTCTTTCCGAGTAGGCGGCATTCGGCCTCGCTTAGGGATTATAACCCTTACTAAGTAGAATTCTCCTTTCTGTGTTGCCTGAAAAGGGGACCGGAAGTATTTTTGCGCAGAACTTCTTTCTGCGTAGGCGGCCTTCGGCCTCGCTCAGGTATTACAACCCTTACTAAGTAGAACTCTCCTTTCTGTGTTGCCGGAAAAGAGGGGACGGAAGTATTTTTGTGCAGAACTTCTCTCTGCGTAGGCGGCCTTCGGCCGCGCTTAGGAATCATATCCCTTACTAAGCAGAATTCTCCTTTCTGTGTTGCTGGAAAAGAGGGGACGGAAGTATTTTTGTGCAGAACTTCTCTCTGCGTAGGCGGCCTTCGGCCGCGCTTAGGAATCATATCCCTTACTAAGTATAATTCTCCTTTCTGAGTTGCCGGAAAAGGGGACCGGAATTATTTTTGCGCAGAACTTCTTTCTGAGTAGGCGGCCTTCGGCCTCGCTTAGGGATTATAACCCTTACTAAGTAGAATTCTCCTTTCTGTGTTGCCGGAAAAGGGGACCGGAAGTATTTTTGCGCAGAACTTCTTTCTGCGTAGGCGGCCTTCGGCCGCGCTTAGGGATTATAACCCTTACTAAGTAGAACTCTCTCCTCTGTGTTGCCGGAAAAGAAGGTCGGAAGTATTTTTGTGCAGAACTTCTTTCTGCGTAGGCGGCTTTCGGCCGCGCTTAGGGATTATAACCCTTACTAAGTAGAACTCTCCTTTCTGTGTTGCCGGAAAAGAGGGGACGGAAGTATTTTTGCGCAGAACTTCTCTCTGCGTAGGCGGCATTTGGCCGCGCTTAGGGATCATATCCCTTACTAAGTAGAGCTCTCCTTTCTGTGTTGCTGGAAAAGGGGGCCGGAAGTATTTTTGCGCAGAACTTCTTTCTGCGTAGGCGGCCTCCGGCCGCGCTTAGGGACTATATTCCTTACTGAGTAGAATTCTCCTTTCTGTGTTGCCGGAAAAGGGGACCGGAAGTATTTTTGCGCAGAACTTGTCTCTGCGTAGGCGGCCTTCGGCCGCGCTTAGGAATTATAACCCTTACTAAGTAGAACTCTCCTTTCTGTGTTGCCGGAAAAGAAGGGCGGGTGTATTTTTGCACAGAACCTCTCTCTGCGTAGGCGGCCGTCGGCCGCGCTTAGGGATTAAAACCCTTACTGAGTAGAAGTAAATAATTCATATTAGAAAAAAACGAAATTATCCGTAAACCTAGAAAAAGGTTTAGTTATAATAACCCAGATTTGGTTATAGTGATCAAGCGGCATAGTTGGATATGGCGAAATAAATATATAGTTCACGAAAGTCTGCAATTTACTTAAGACTTCTAGTTGGGACAAATGTATATTTGTTAATAATTACAAAACGACTACCTTGATTGGACAATATTGTTAGTTGAATAAAATCATTGTTGAGCAAATAAAACAATGCTTTGGTTGATACAAGTTTTCAATTAATTTTGTGAACTTGCTGTAGACTTGAATCAGCTAACCGTTTATTATTGGGAAAAAAGTTTCAGTTTGACACAAATAAAAATTTACTCGATGTTTGTTGTGTTTACTTTCTTCTTTTATTTGCATATATTAAGCATAAAAATACGAACATATTTACATAAGTTAGTTACTAAAGTAAATAATACATATGTATATGTTGGTAAGAACTTCCTAAAAAACAACGATGAAACGGGAACAGTCGTGCGAAAACCCAAGTCAATATCTGCTGGAAGTATACTGCTTTGCTTTTTCCTTAGCTAAATAGACACTTTCAAATTATAATTCACATGAATTATATATCCACTGAAAAACCCCGGTTGGCATCAAACTTTATATTTTTAATTAGACTTTAAACTATGCGCGCACCGAAACAACTCGCGATGATAGCAAAACTGAGCCAAACAAGTATGGGCATGTCATAGCACACACTTTTCTTTCTCTACCTAGCGCAGCGATCGACATGCCATAGCTTACTGAGCGCTCTGGGACCACATGCGTGTTTCACCCATATACGAACAGCGGTAGCGGAGCAATGATTTCCACGCACAATGCAATGGTCGGCATACTAGCGCATTCAAACGATTCAATAAGTGGGACTGTGTGCATTGCTCAGCTGGCGCTCTTCGCATGTGCTCAGAGAGCGCTCAGCATTCTTTAGGGGTGGCTCACAAGCATGAACATGTTCCACTCTCAAACCAAATCGTGGTTGCCTCAACTAAGATTTGGTAACTATGACTAAACCACGTGCTGAAAGAAAGCTTATCTGCATTAGCAGAGCTTAATAACATCCTTTTATGAACCATACGTTAAGTTGAATGGAATTTGTAGAAATATGCTTCAAAGAAATATTTATTAGTATTAACCAAACCCTTCAACTAAATTAACGATTTGTTACAACCTAGATGAATATTAGAAGCTTTAATATATTTAGTTATAATTACCAATCGATGGTAATAGTTCCCAATCCTTGGTAACAGTTCCCAAATATTGTCAAAATTCGGGAACTAAATATCTTTAGTTGTCGAAACTAATCCTTTTTCTCAGTGTATGCACACTTTCGTTAGAAAACCGAAATAACGCATATGACAAAAACGAAATAATGCATGCATGCACAATTTCTGTTCAAAACCGAAATAATGCATATGTGAAAGACGAAGGTATGCATACATGCACAGTCTCGGTTGAAAACCGAAATAATGCATATAACAAGATTATTTAAGATATTCGTTAAACAAGTCTGGTTTTTATTCATCATACAAAAAGCTCAATTTAATTGCTTTTTACAATTGTTTACTGAGTAAAATTCATTTTTGCATTTAATTACGTTATCCTCAATATGTAATAGTTTTCCATCCTTTTGAGCGACAGCTTCTACATTAAACAACACACGTATATCTATAATTTTTGGATATTTTATGTATATAATTATAACATCATTCATTTGTACTATTTTAAATTTTGATACATCCATAAATCAGATACCATTCTTAACTTCATGATTAATTATATCATTAATTTCATCTAAATCTACATTGAGAAAAAGGATTAGTTTTGACAACTAAAGATATTTAGTTTCCGAATTTTGACAATATTTGGGAACTGTTACCAAGGATTGGGAACTATTACCATAGGTAGGTAATTATAACTAAATATACTAAAGCTTCTAATATTCATCTAGGTTGTACCAAATCGTTAATTTAGTTGAAGGGTTTGGTAAATACTGTTACGATTATCCTTGAACCCTCGTCCGGATTACCCAAATATGCTC
>NW_023468912.1:0-5656 GCF_013731165.1 Rhagoletis pomonella | reverse complement strand
AAAATTGCGTTTTTAGTTTTTCACTCTGACGTCAGTAATTCAGAAATAATTTAAAAAATTTTGCGAAATGTGCTTAGAGAAGAAGTACGGGTATCAAATTAAAAAGAAAATTCTGCAGAATTTAATTAGAATTAAATTTTGGTGTAAAAGGGCTGGTAAGTATTGAAAATGTCCTTCGAAAATTTTATCCATGAAATTTCGCAATATTTGTTTTTGAAAAAGTTATATGTTAAAAACTTATATAAAATTATCAGCTTAAAAAATTACCTAATCGGCCTTGTGAATCCAAAAAATTTAAAATTTTTTTAAATTCTAAAGAAATTTCCTCTTTCATTTGGTACCCATATTTTTATTCTACATTGCAATGAATTTTTTAGATAATTTTTGGAATTAATCATATCTTTGTAATTACAAGTCCTGTAAAATAAAACCGGACGTCAGCGAAAAAAAAAATAAAAACGCGACTTTGAATAAAAAAGTAGGTTTCAGATCCATTTTTTTATTATTTATTTTATGGTAGGAGAAGTAGAATCAATTTTTTCGATTTAAGTTGTTGAAAAGTAATGAATATCTAAATCACGGGACAAATCCTGGGATCCCGGATTGTGATAACGACATCCCGAAAATCACGGGATCGTAGAAAGCGAAAAAATTAACATCGCTAGAATACACGCATTGTTACTGTTATTTCATTTTATCGCTTTTACCTTAGCTCTAAGTATTGCGAATTCATTGATAAAGCCACCCTCGAAACTAAGGGTTTTGTTTTTCCTCATTACATTGTAACCTAAACTTACCTATTTTTAATAAGATTAGCTGGGGAAACACTATATAAAAAATTGGCCACTAATGGGGTAAAATATGGTCATCAATGCGTTGAGTTGCAAGTCGTAAATGGGTTAATCTATTCATAATTTGCGTAATAATAAAATCAAATTAACTTAACATAAGACATTACAAAAAATTGGCTCAAAAATGGGTTAACGCATAATCAAAAATTTACTCCTAAAATTAGTTCAAGCGAGTCCAAAGGAAATAAAATGATTTCAGAATTTTGAGAACTCGCACGAATGGGCGAGCCGCTGTGGCCATGGCGGCTTGACATTCCCCGTAGTACCATCTATTTCTGCGAGCCTGCAAAAATGCAATTACATACTCTCTCCACGATGCTACGTGCGATATCATAATCATTGCAAACATCTTTTTCATCCAGACATTAAATCCACCTAACCTCTGTCAAATTCTCTCCTTAAAGTTATACCCACCCTTTATAAATTCTTGAAAGTCCAAGGCACATATGTACATATTTACGTGTACGTAAATGTAAGTAAACGGACGTATGCTCATTCGACCGGAAATGCATAATCCCACGAACAGCAACAACAGCTAATGAATTGCTATGTATCTAAGTAACTGCTTATGTTCAATCTGTGTAACTAATACACTTGCTGGACTAATACTCGAGTGCATGTGGGCTTAATAACGCCCCTCTTTGGCATTACACTCCAAAGCTACATACCAGTCAGTCCTTAGAGTGCTGTCCATTTCGGAGATTGGGAGCGTCGTCGCCATTACAAAGCACTTAAGTTGATCTGCATTCCGTTGCATCTTTGCATTTTCTAGTACCTTCTGCGTTTTGTGGGGATTTTGAGTATTACACCGTCAACTCGCCATTTACCACTTACGGCTTGCTCATTCCTTCACGCTACGCCATCGATATATGTATGTTATGTACAAAAGCTCTCACTCGCATGCAACTTGCAACATGGAATGCACCAAAAACAACAACAAAAGATGGTTAGTTCTTGGTATATCAACTGTATTTAATCACTTCAAGTAATCATTAGCGTAGTTGTAATTATTATGTAGTATGCACACTTTATGTGTAGATACATATATCTATACTTATGTGTTTAACAAATTGGTTTTGTTGCTGTTAAGCGATAAATACTTATCGATTAACATGCAACAAATGCATTTCGAAAATTGCTTGCCCTGCCATGAGTGCCAATGAAAGTGGAAATTTTCTAATATGCATTCTATTCTAAATAATGCGAATTAAAATAGATATTTATATACGTACATATGTGCTCATGAATGCACACTAGGGTGGTTCAAGAAGGCATTGTAAAAATTCTTTCGTGTAAAAAAGCAAGAATCCCCCACAATTTGTTCTAATGCCAAAACAAGCAAATGCATTTTTTTCGAGAATTTTAATATAAGCACGTGCCACAGAGCGCCTAAATTTTTCCCAGTAAAATATTTTGGAAAAATCAGCTACATTAGAAAGGGTTTTGAAAAGTTAACATTAACCTAAGGGAACTAAAAAGGACTCTCTCTCAAGTAATTTAACCTAAATATATAACTTTAAATTATGAGCACATGGACCCCGTACAGTACAACCCCAAAGTTACCCCCTCGGCGCTCGATGCTCGGTGGTACGTGTTAATATTAAAATTTTCGAAAAAAAAACTTATTTCTTTTTTTTGGCAGGAGAACAAAATATGGGGGTTTCTTGCTCTTTTCCATGAACAAATTTTTTTTTGGCCCACCCGAATGCACACCCAAGTGTAAGAGTGGGAAAATGTAGAACACGCATGCAATTTAGTAGGCGGCAATTGTGCGGTTGGGAGTGTTGTGTTACTTCTTGCGCAGATTTCTGGTGCACAAATCAGTGATGCGTTGACAAACGCTTTATTAATATTTGATTACTTATTACGATTCCTGGAATTTTAATTGCAGACTTAATTAATTTCATATGATTTCAGTGAATAATAAGCCGTTAAGTTATAACTGGTTGCTGGGAAACTTGAAAGCTTTGGGGAATTGAGCATTTTATTTAACGCCAAACACGTCTAAACTCAGTGGTACCCAGGGCCGGATTTACCAATGGGCTGAGTAGGCGGCAAAATTTAGAGGCAGATTTTAGAGGCGGCAAATTATAAACCAAACTTTTGTGTAACTACATTAAAATTAGAACGAAATTAGGAATAAATTAAATCGCATCCTATTTGTATACCTACATAAATGTTACGAGCATTAGGTACACGCAAACAATTCAACACGAAATAAGTATGTTTGACCCCTCAGGTAGATCTTTCTACAACTAGCGCATTCGCGTTTGGTTGAGGAGCGCGGCGAGTGACATAACCGTTCGCGAAATGTGCAGAAATTGACTGTACGAGTGTAGCGCCGGTGGTTTTCCCGGCAGCCGAAGCAGGATTTTGTTATTTGTAGGCATACATCGTGAAGTAATGAAAATAATGGTAGGGTAAAACGAATCGAGATAAATATAGACAAATGTATAATGTATAAAATAGGAAAATCGGACAATAACCACGCCCACCTCATATATAACGGTATTTTCGAAAAATGCAAAACTACGATATTTCCGCAAATACTGGATCCAAATTGTTGAAAGTTATGAAATTTTAGGAAAATGGGCGTGGAACCACCCAATTGAGTTGAAATGCTATATTTCTGTAGTCCCTTCACCAATCCCCACCAAACTCGGTGCGAACATTTCTTAGGGCCTGAAATTTTTGAAATCAGACTAGAACTACGCCCACCTTCCATATAACGGTAATTTAAAAAAATACCATAACTGCGATGAATTAGTAGTTATTTAAGCTAATTTACTCAAAATCGATATATGCAATGACCTCTTAGCAGAAAATGATACTTAGGTTAGGATATGTTGAAAATTTTTGAAATCAGACTAAAAATACTGCCACTTACCATATAACGGTAAATTTCAGAAATACGAAAACTCCGATGTTTCAAGAACTAAAGACTCTAACTTACAACCATCTATTAACAAGACACAATATTATTGATTTTTGTAAAATGGGCCCACTACGGTTCGGTTTCGCCTGACTTATATGTACTTATTTATTTACTTGTTTTAAAATAAAACTCATGAAATCGACTTAACAAATCTTTTACGCCCAATCTGGACACTCTGATCGAAGCAGCTTTCGGCATCGAGTAGTTAGCTAGTCCTAAATTTAAATTTTAAAGTCGTTTGTTGTGTATATTATAGACAAAAATTAATGTTCGATGGATCTTCCTAATATTAAACAGTTAAATTTTTCTATGGAAGTTATTTCCCTTTGTTTTAATTTTAGGGATAGAATGTTCAAATGTCGACTAAATAATTCAGAATCGATTGTAGGTGATTTAAAGATGTGAGGTGATTTGTAGATTGTTTGCACATGTACATATTTAGGTTAGTAGTATTCAGTGTTGCCATTTTAGCCTTTTTGCGGCAAGATTTGGCTTTTTTTATTTTCTTTTAGCCGGAAAATTTTAATTGAGCATCTAGTCTTTTTTAGCTTTTTTTTAAATTATTTTCATTGACAATGTTCCAAATGCTATAAAAGGAAATTTAGTATTTGATTATTTAAGTCACGAAAAATGTTAATTTTTTTAACCTTACCGCTCAGCAATTCAGAAGCCAATCGCATGTTTACCGCTATAAATATTATCAAAACAAACCAATGAGATAGATTTGGTGTTAAAATGTTAAATGCAATTTTAAGTATTAGACTAGGGTATCGAATTGCAGA
Organism: Rhagoletis pomonella; assembly: GCF_013731165.1. Classification (NCBI taxonomy): domain Eukaryota; kingdom Metazoa; phylum Arthropoda; class Insecta; order Diptera; family Tephritidae; genus Rhagoletis; species Rhagoletis pomonella. Next base: position 1,088 of record NW_023468912.1, on the reverse strand, counting down.
AGTCAGTAGGGGCGGCAAAATTTGAGTAGCCTGCTGAAGGTAAAACCGGCACTGATTAGATCTATGGCTTATGTATATGTACGCATGGGTACTTATTGTAATGTTAAATAATAAATTCTATTATCAATATTACAAAAAAAATATTTATCAATTAAGGCTATCCAAGTGACTCATATTTTATAACCAAACCTTAAAAACTTTAAAAAGTATATGCGCGCCTAGCAAAGTTCAGTAAACCCGGTACTTAAGTACCAAACCCAATCTATCCTAGATATTGCTTGGGTGTTAAGTTCCTTTGGAATGGGTAACGTACTGTCCTTAGAGATGTCTGAAAAACATCGATGCATCGAAAATATCGATGTTTTGCTTCGATGCATCCAAAATTTTCCACCCGATGTATAAATAGTCGATGCATCAATGCATCGTTGTTTTTTGAAAACTGACATCTGACCGTCGTTAAATTTTTTTTCTATTGTACCAAAAAGAGAAGTGACTTTGACGAACAAAAATGAAACGGCTCCAAAAAGTTCCGTTAGAAATTTTGCTAATAACAAATTTTATTGTGAAACATTATCTGAAAAATCCTATGCAAATCGATGCATCGATGTGTATGCCCTTCGATGCATCGAATCAAAGAAAAACATCGATGTATTTTTGCCACTGACATCCCTAACTGTACTTGAACTAAAGAAACGTGATGAAAATTTTAAGACGCCACGATATTTCAACTAAGACTGCAACGTGCCTCTTATTTCATAAGTGATAAAAGAAAAATGTTTCTAGACTCCATTAAAAAACTTTGAATCACAAATTATCACCCCAACTTTTAGTTAGCAAACCAAAATAAGCTGGACAAATAAACAAGCAAAAATAAACAAACAAATGAGAAAGGCCAAATTTGAATCAAAAGTTAAAATGAGCACGAAATCAGCAAAGAAATTTACGACACAAAGAAACATACAAATTTGCATACAATGAAGCGAATATAGAAAAAAAAAAACAAATTAAAGCAGGTGAATTGAACGCGACGAGCGGCAGAACATTTCCCGCAGCAACCACTCGAAATGCCAAAGATTTTCCGCCGTACA
>NW_023468911.1:0-5656 GCF_013731165.1 Rhagoletis pomonella | reverse complement strand
GATGCTCATTTCCAACTCATGCTTCTCTGCGAGATATTTTTTTTTTATTTCATGCATTTCTTGCATGTGACCCACTCGTAATTCGTGCTCGATTTTTATAGATTCCGCCTCCGTTCGTAGCTTTTCTTCGGTCCATTTTGCTTTGACTTGCGCCAACTTCGTCCAGCTAGATTGCGAAGATTTTTTTTAAATTTTAATTTTTCGTTTTTTTGTTTTTTTAGGTCGGAAGGTGTATATTTGGACCACGATTCGTATTCCCGTTCAAGTTCTGCAAGTTGAAAAAAAAACTGTTATGATAATGATTCATGTGTTTATAACGGGTGATTTTTTAAGAGCTTGATACCTTTTTTTTTAAAAAAAACGCATAAAATTTGCAAAATCTCATCGGTTCTTTATTTGAAACGTTAGATTGGTCCATGACATTTACTTTTTGAAGATAATTTCATTTAAATGTTGACCGCGGCTGCGTCTTAGGTGGTCCATTCGGAAAGTCCAATTTTGGGCAATTTTTTCGAGCATTTCGGCCGGAATAGCCCGAATTTCTTCGGAAATGTTGTCTTCCAAAGCTGGAATAGTTGCTGGCTTATTTCTGTAGACTTTAGACTTGACGTAGCCCCACAAAAAATAGTCTAAAGGCGTCAAATCGCATGATTTTGCTTATTTACGAAGCCATTCAACCAGAAATGAGCCTCATCGCTGAACAAAATTTGTCGATAAAAAAGCGGATTTTCTGCCAACTTTTCACACATTCAACACATTTCGAACCGAACACTGATTTTGGTAATAAAATTCAATGATTTGCAAGCGTTGCTCGTTAGTAAGTCTATTCATGATGAAATGTCAAAGCATACTGAGCATCTTTCTCTTTGACACCATGTCTGAAATCCCACGTGATCTGTCAAATACTAATGCATGAAAATCCTAACCTCAAAAAAATCACCCATTAGAAATATGAATGTGCTTACCAAGATCGGCTCCAGCCTCAGCAGACTGTCCAGACTCCAGACACTCTTCATTGTCCATAAGCTCTATTTTTTCGATGAAGCAATCGCTGTCGTAATGCGACGGATTTCCGTCTATTTGTTTTTCCGGAACGATTTCTCTCAATTGGTCGTCGTACTCATTGGATTGAGATTTTTGAAAAGGACCACCACCAGTTCCGTAGAGGGCCGCTTTTCTGTAGCTGATCTTTTCTTAAAGTCAGCTTTTATATTGAAATATTTTGTTCTTAAGGTCTTTGAGTTTCTCGGATTGCCAGTAGAAGACGCGTTGAACTCCCTCTCTATTACTATCCACGCTCTATCCTTTTGTTCTGAGCTTGTTCTGTACGTTTTCTTGCATTCAATAACGCCTTTTTGTTTTGCAATTATGTCCAGCAACAATTTTATTTCGTCAGGCGAAAAATTTTTTGTTCGTGGCGTATCCATTTATTATTTCACTGAAAACCTGTCGCACAATAAAAAATTATAAGTTTATATATAATATATATACTTTGTACTAGCAAATCCTTTCGGTACATGACATGAAGGCTCCTATTCTCAGTAATTAGTGAACCTTACCCACTCTTAGTTAATTGCTATTTGAAAAGTGAATTTTATGCAAAGTTCCCGTGATTAAAGATTCATATGTAAGTTGGTTGCCCTCTTGGAATACGGTTTGCTCCGGTATTGTGTTATCGCAATTGGCCTGCAGCTACGAAATAGGTGAAATATTTAGATCTTGGCCCTTGAAAATCAACCAAGATTTTATGTATTGTAACTTGAAATACGCTGCTCGAGCAGAAAATCATATCATATATATGTCAGCAAAGACAGCCAAGTGACTTGGGTTTCTGCGCATATAAGGGTTATTATGGGCACTTACTTGCGGAATCCTTGAAACAGAAACAATAGTCATAATCGAAAACTTAGGAAATTTTTAGTTATTTGTACAATGACCACAGTCCAAAATTAGAGAAGTCATCCTTCCCCTCTCTCTGACCACTCAACCCTCCGCCGGGGCCATTTGAAAATTGGCTAAAAATAGCATTTCGACATGGGAAATGTAAACTCGGGTTATGCCATCCATCGGCCGCGCTTTGGAATTATAACTCTTACTAAATACAATTCTCCTTTCTGTGTTGTCAACGATATACATACATACAAAATTTTGTGTGCATATAACTCCGGCTACGCCATCCACAGTTTTTTTTTGCGCAGAACCCACATCGAAATTTACAAAAAAGTGCATACTTCAAACCGAATTTATCAATAAACTAGTACTTAGAAATTTTCTATCTTTATTTGAAATGAAAGTTTAATTCTTTAAATACACGTGTATGTTAAATTTTTTAGATTCGGGTCACGCGCTTGGACACCACAACCCAAAATCATTGTGCAAAATAACTAAATCGTACCCGAAAAGTTTGCTTCGCCAGCACGCGATAAACGGTCAGAGAGAACTTTGTTTGCGGCCGAGGAAATTTTCACTTTGGAAGAATCTTCCATACACAAAACGATAGGGTGTGAGCTCAGTCGTTACGACATGCGTCCGAACTCGTTCCGAGGATTCAACGTGACCACCACCAGCTTCTGCGATGATTTCAAAAGGAACCTGCTCCAGCTCATAACGCAAAACGAACACAAAACCATGTTTCACTTTTTTTAATGCCATGCACCAAAACATTTGCTAGCACCCTGCAGTGAAATCCCAAACTAGTCAGGAAAAATACTAGTTTACAACTAGAATTTCCTAACAGAAACCGAACTAGTTCGAAAATGACCAGACTTGTACCAAGTAATTCATACCCTGTATTATTTGACTTCGACAGTTTAATACAATAAAGTACACAAAATAATATAACTTTTATTTGGGTATATCGTAAACCGTTAAATTGAGTACGTATTCAATTATACCAGACCTGTTATTTTGTTATTTTTGATCATTTTCAATTATTTTTTATTTTGTTTATTACACGATTAATATAATTATTTGATTAATTTCTATTATCAATCAATAAGCCAAACTATGGACAAAAATGAAGAATATTTAATAACTGCTTGAATTACACAGGCCAACAAAGTTTTTTAACCAAGAATCGGACTATACTTTTCCGAAGGTCTTTGACGTGCTGAATTCGAATCTGACCCCAGATCACGTCAGGTTTTCGGGATATTCTCACCTAAAAGTACAAAAATTACGGTTTTTGGGCACATTTGATCTGCACTACTCCTCCCCTTCAAAATTCATTTTAAAGCTTTAAAAAATTTTTATTTGTTACCGAGAAGTCGTCTGTTGAATTTACTGAGTTTAGTAAATTCGTTGATATTCTGAAAATGAGGAGTATTGGATATTGGAAATTGAAATATCTATGTATTTATTTTTTCTTTTAATTATTACTCAAAAAAATTAACAATAATTATTGGCAATTCTAAGGCTGCTAAATAAAAATATGTAAAATAAAAAAGTGTACTTAACTGTTTTTTATTGTATATTCATGAATTCATTTTATTTTTTGACTCCCAAAGTAGTGGTTTTGGTCCATAATTAGACTAGTATTTTTCTGTCTATTCTGAACTAGTATAAGACTGGTATATTTCTGACCGAAATCTGACAATTGCCATTTCGTAGGACATCCCCATGTTAAAAATACCAGTTGATTGCATGGAAAAAAGATAGTTGGATGACTAGTTGGGCATGCGATTCATACTAGTTGTGGGGTAGTTTACAACTAGTTCATTTGACTACAGAGTACCTATTATTATTTCCAGTTGCACTCACTTCTATTAAATCGTTTTGATTTTTGTATAACTAATCATCCAATATTTTCAAAGTAAAAACTCGAACTGCGAATCTCTGTTTATGTTTTTGCCGGAAAACATATGTTCATAGCAACCAACTTCAAGAAAAAAGCACAGTGGTGCCACATGCTTTTCTTATTTAAATAAAGGTGATCTGAAAACACGAAAGTTAAATGGCATTTAAATAACAATCCAAAATGCCGTTTAAATATTCATTTGAAATTGGCCCTTAATGTATAACTTTGATGAGGAAAATACACCACTGCACAGTAGTCGTAATGGTCGATCTAGTGGAATTTAATTCGTATCTCAAAGGAAATGAGGGCTACGTATATTTTTTATCTGCATACAAAGTAAGTTTGCTGGAACCTTTTCCAAAAAAAAAAAATAAAGTTTTTTTTAATTCTTTTACGTTTTATATATATCTCACAGCTCAAATCGGTATTGAGTAAAACAAAATGCAAGTGATAGTTTTAAGTGTCAATAATACTACGTTAATGGCTTTTTTCGAGTTTAGCTCAAATAAGGAAGATATCCTTGATTGAATCCTTGCGCTGGAGACCAATTTTATTAAATTTCATTGAGGCTTTTCAAATAAATACTAAAATTATAGTAGTCTTAAAAAATTCAGTATTTTGTTTTATTCTTTTATCTACCATTTTTGTCGAACCTTTTTTTCTTTGCTTTTTATTTCGATTATCAAAATCATCGTCATAACTGTTTTATTACTCTCACTTGAGAATCATGATTCAATAATAGAAAGGTTTTGTAATAAAACAGTCTTCTCGCTCCCACACATAAAATCGGCTCCTTTACTTGTGCAGAATGTTGCTTACTCTACAGTTTCTAGTGATATTAGTAGTAAAAGCAAAAATTCGTCATACTAAATGTAATTTTCTAGAACAAGTGTAGAATAGTGACCGTTTAGCTATAAAATAACCAAAAATGCCGATAGATAGAACTTTTTACGCTGATTACAACGATACCAAATTTGGCGCAGGCAAAAAATAACGAAGATATAAGAGGTTTATTTGCTTTGTTTATTTGTATTTTTTATTATCACTGAATTGTCTATTCTGCGCTGGTAATAAAAAGTTTGTAACCGGTGGGCTCGGTAGGCAATTGAAAAGCAGAGCCCTCTCTCGACGAACGAAACTCACGCTCTACAAATCTCTCATCATGCCCGTCCTTTTATATGGCGCAGAATCTTGGACGATGTCGAACAAAGATGAGAAGGCTTTGGGGGCTTTCGAGAGAACTATTCTACGCAAAATCTACGGCCCTGTTTTCGTGGATGGCGGATATCGGAGAAGATGGAATGAGGAACTGTATGAGCTTTTTAACGACATGGACATAGTTAAGCGCATAAAAATACAGCGATTGCGTTGGCTTGGACATGTTGTACGCATGGATGACGACTCTCCGGTGAAAAGATCCTTCGACTCCGCACCCATGGGTGGACAACGAAAGCAAGGGCGCCCACGAACGCATTGGAAGGACCAAGTGCAGAAGGACCTGTCTGCGCTCGGGATAACCAACTGGCGCAAATTCGCGCAGGAAAGAAGCAATTGGAAAAGCTTTTTGGTCTCGGCCCAAACCGACAAACGGTTGTAGTGCCAAATAAGAAGAAGAAGATGTACAAAAATTATTTAAGGTCTGCAAAGTTTCACCAAAATTTCAAAGTTTTTAGTCAGAATAGTTTTTGTACATAAGTAGTTTTAGTAGTAGTTGTTGTATAACCAGCTAGACTTATAAAAAATAATAAACATTAAATAAACGAAAGAAACCATGAATTAAAAATAAGCACCCTTACATCAGAGTTTGCGAAATGATGCTCATTTCCAACTCATGCTTCTCTGCGAGATATTTTTTTTTTA
>NW_023468910.1:0-5656 GCF_013731165.1 Rhagoletis pomonella | reverse complement strand
ATATCCAAACATGTCTAATTGAAAGTAGCAAAATATTAAAGAAAAAAGCATATAAAAATGAAAGCGAACAGATTAATATTCGTAATTACGCGCAATTGCAAAAGAAAAACACGAAACGTGAATGCTGAGGAAAATCAGAAAAAAGCCAAATACATACATACAAACATATGAATGTATGTTTATGAGTAAATAATAAATAGGCAGTGGAAGGACATTTTTTAGCTGGAAGCCAGAAAAAGTGGAAAAGGAAGTTAGCACATGCGTGGTCAAAAGGGAAATGAATTAATGCCAAAAGGCTTACATACACGCGCTACTAAAGAGATGCATTAGGGGTGTCCTCTTATATACTATTGGAATTTTTATAAATTTTTATTTATTTTTTTCAGAATCTGCAGAAGATACAAATATTTTATATTGTAAAGCAAGTTATTTCCCCTTATTTTTAACAAAAGAAAAAATCGGTGTACATATAACATTTGCATACTCTCGTGCTCGCCGCCTATAAAGATATTTATATTGTCATTCTAAGTCGACAAGCAATGCCTTATAAGAAAATATGTACACGAATACTTCACAAGTAAGTACTTATAAATCTTATTTATAGCCTGATCTTATTTATGGCCGACTATGTCTCCGAACAAGATTTGAGTATGTGGGAGCCTGCAGATGGATGGAAGGAAGGACGAATCAGTGAACTCTGTGTCTATGATGGAGGTTTTTATTGTATGGAACTCTCCATTTACCCCAGACTTACTGAAACAAAACAGACTACTTCAGAGTTTTCAAGGCAAAGGGGGCTGATCTCAAGGAAGCAATTATTTGTTCGATAGAGTGTGTGTCATCTATTTTGATGAACAACCGACCATAAGACGCTTGGGCTCACTGACGATGTCGGTGAGCGCCTGAACTTTTCAAGTGGCCCGACTTAGTTGTATATTTTGCAGGCATATGAATGACATATTAAGTAACAAATCAAGAGGTAGTCCTACCATACGAGAAAAGAGTTTGGCTCGTCTCAGCTCAGCGAGCGCACTAGATCATGTGGAACCGCCAGATTTTTTAGGGATGCTCAAAGAAGCCTTCGTCTCACAAAGCTGGACACTGACGCTATCGGAGCCGGTTGGCGGTACAATCTTCTCAACATGTTCTCCTAAAAATCTTCAGCCTTCGCGATACTTAAGATTGAAACAACTCGGTTCGCACTTTCTGAGTTGTGCTTAAAGGGTTTCTGAGGTCGACATCAACCCCTTACGGCTGGGATGATCTCTTCAAGAGTTGAGCCCTGAGCTCCTGGGCTTATGTACATAGAACCAAAACAAATTCTCTGATTCTGTAATTGGATAATCCCCGCAAAAACGTATGGTCTGGGTTTACGATCCGCCTTAATGGATTTCCAATCATGGCGGTGTAGAATGTAGTATAAAAACTGATAGTTTTTCCAGGGAGAGAGCTAGAGTTTAATCTTGGTGTTTATATCATATATTTATATCCCAATCGTCTCTGTTTCTTGGACAGACCAACGATGCGGACTTAAAGTAAAAAGATGGAGGTCCAGGGTGGCTTTGTAAAAATCCGCTGTTATATTTAGAAAGGTAATTTTTAGTAGTTGCAAGGAGATTTAACCATGTATATATAGTCTTAGAGTCTGTCGCTGTCGTGAATTCTGCTATTTTAGTGAGTATTAAATTAAGTATCCGTAAGCATGAAAAGTCCGACACATAAAGAGTTTTACTACGAGTGCTTATAAAAAACGGACATCCCTAATATATACTTATGGGAATTACGCTTTCTCCTCTTTAGTACTATTTATTTATACAAAATTAAATCATTTCCTCATTTACAAGAAAGCATAAATTTTCAATTAAAATTTGTATGAATAAGCTTTTTACAACTTTCTTAAATAAAAGAGCGACAAGCAAGCTGAGAAGAGGAACAAAATCTTTGAATACATCCTTTTCTAAACGCTTGACTACCACAGAGGCGTTGCCAGCAAATGCTGCTTAAGCAAATTCATAGAATTATGAAATGAATTAAGAAAACAGAGGAGGCGCGCAATTTGGCTTTTGAGAAAGAAAAAAAACAGCTTTTCATTAAGCCACTAAAAGAATGTGTATATTTTTGTATTTACTTTTTTATTTTTAGCAAATGACAGCTTGTTTCAATAAGACTACAACTTTTTTTAAAAAGCCTGAAAATAATATTGGCATAAAAAAGCTGCATAACCAACCAGCGGAAAAGGCCAGCAGCAGCGAAAATTGAATACCAGCAGCCAGCAGAGCTCCTGTGGCTTGTTTAGTGGGTGGGGCAATTTTTATGGTGTCTTGCATTTGCATGCTGAATGCTAAGCTGTGCTCTGGCGTTGAGTTACCTTGACAGCTTTTGCTGCTGTTGGTGGTGCTTGTCGCCGTAGTACGAATGTATGTATTTATGTATTTACCAGCTTGAACTGTTTGTGTGGACGTGTGTTCTTGTGTTATTAAGAGATGGTTGGATATGTATAGGTTTGTATTTGCGGCTCAAGGATTATGCGGTGTCTTTTTGCTAACGCATTGTGCTGCTTTCAAGTGCGACCATATGGCCATTGCGCGACAACATTTTTTAATCACTTTTTTGATACAAGTTTTTTATTTCATACAAAGTTTTTTAAACACATGTTCTGCAATTTTTCAAAATTTTTTACTAAAAAGTGTTACGACGAAAACAGAGGACCAAAAACATTCTAATACTCTTGAGTTATTAAACGTGATTTAGTTGGCAATAAATTGGAAAAAAAATATTTAAAAAAACCGAAAGTCAGCTGAATTTATGGTCAACTAATTTAATCTTTGAAAGGCCGTTGTTTATTTGCAACTAAGACAAAAATATCGAATTTCAAATTATCTTACCAGCAGAAATGGATTATTTCTCTCAAATCCAACATATATTTAAATAGTACCCTGAAATGCCAGCTTAATAGGGTCGAGCCCCCCCCTAAATTTCATTCTGGCTACGCCGATGCTTATGTCTGTTAAACCGCGTTAGCAGGGTTTGCCTAGAACTCTGATTCTAGTCTTACATAGCTCTGGCAATTACGAAGCAAATTCTCCACCGTTTCTTTTGCATCTGATGAAATGCAGCTACGACAAGTAGTATTGTACTCCAGTCGCGGTATTGCCGCCTGTGGCCTCTGTAAACGGCAGTTAGTCGAGACAAATCCCTTCTGTTCAGTTTGATGAGAAATGCGGTGCGTTTTGCGTAATAGGTGGGCCACGGACTGTGCAGGATTTTAGACCTTTCCACACACTTTTAGCTACCGTTTTTCAGTGCTGAGGGATGCGGTTCGGGATATACATAGCTCAGAGGCAGGTGGTTACCTCTGTCTCTGGGACATCCAGATACGACCCGTTCCTGGCTATCTCATTACCTCGGCATCCAGACCAGTGCAGCGACATGCCTGCCAGCCAAATCCATAACGCTCTCTTGGCACTGTTTTATTATGCTGGGTGTGATGCTGACAGAGCTAAGCGCCTTGATCGCTGCCTGGCTATCCAGCTTCGAATATGGTACCTGCCAGCTTCGAGGCTAAAATTATTTGGCACGCCTCTTTGATGGCAAAGATTTCTGCATGAAAAACACGAATTCGGTAGTCGACTACACTCTTCGATTTGGAGGTCAGTTGAAAAAAATCGCGCCCCACCGCCTCAATCCATTTTTAGCCGTCCGTAAAAAGAGAAACTTCGTAGCGTTCGTGGAAACATCGTGGAAACATCGTGCCACGATTCGTGAAGTTTTTCTTGAAGAGAAGCGAAGGACAGATGTAGTCTATTTTTTTGCGATTGCTTGGATCGTTGAAAGAGTACAGGATACTTTCACTTTCCACAGTCTAAGTTCCCTCAATCTCAGGGCACTCTGTGAAGCGCTTTCCTTAATAAAGAGATCAATCTGTAGCAAATGACATAGGATGTTCGCCCCGGTAATCGCAATGCAGACTGACCTTTATGCACTGCCTCACATTGTATATAGTTCTTCTCTACAGTTTTCCAGAAAACCACAACACAATCCGGATACCATAATCGCTACATAGACGGTAGAGATCCAGCTTACCAGGAAGTTCTCAAACCCCAGATTTTTGAGTGACTGCTCTATAGCCTCTAAAAATGATTATATATGGTGGCTAAGAATTGAGTTATCTGTGTGTATTTGGGCTAAGGTGTGTACTGCAACTTGGTGGAACGCTATTCCTCTCCGGAACAACATCCCAATGATGAGAAGAAATCCTTAAAATATCGGTCGCACCGCTGAGATAAATTTTTCATGAAAACGCTTCTCATAAAAACCACCTGAAGTTCGGAGGTTGGGATAATCTGTATGACCCTCAGAAAAAAAATATTGGAATAAATGAAACTCAACCCCTTAGGAATGGATAAAAAAATTACAATAAATAAGATTTGTACGGTCGCATTCTTTTTTACTTAATTATCCACTCGACAGTTCACTGACTCCATTCATACCCCAAAAAAAGGCAGCCATAGATTTAGCAACAGACATACCTACATACATAAATTTATATCCATTTCAGTATGCGCATATATCCTTGCCGCACAATCTAAAACCTCCAATGCCTGCGCTTCAACCTCAAAAGTGCGTCAATCTTGATAATTATTAATAATTATTCACTCAGCTGTCAACGTCTCGCGTCCATTTCTTACTACTCACAAAATTTTCGTCATCGTCATCATTGCATATTAAACGTATGTACGTAAACCAGTGAATGTGCAAACAAAGGGTGCAAATAGATGTAAAAAAAGTGAAGGAAAATTTGTATGGAGTGCCTAAGAAGCAGCCACTTTTGGTAAACAAGCAAGCAACAACAACGCGGTGTGAGTGACAAGGACTCAATGGACGTTTATTCAGTAGGTAGTCAAACAAGTAACCATTATGCAACAGCAAGAAACTAAAATCCACACCTACACTTACATACGCGCTCAAATAAATTCTGGTTACTTATGGCTACAATTGGAGGAGCGCTTGCTTGATCAGCCGCAGAAGGCAGTCCAGCTTAGCTCGCCTACTACACCGTTGTTGGAGAAATGTGAAGGCTCATTTAGCTGTCGTTTTCAAGTAAGTGGTAATTTTGTTATAGCTGATGGAGTTGTTATTGTTGTTTTGTATTATAAGTGTCGTGTCTAATATTCGTCGGTTGCATGTTGAAGAATTTTTTGTGGTTTCTTCAAAAGCATCATTTTGTGGATAATTTGTTACTTATGATGCGCCCATTTTTCGGTATTTCCTTGCTCCTGAGCATACCATCTCTTACATTTACCTACTTATATATGTATTTATATAAGTAAGTACATAAGTATGTATGTTTATACGTAAGTACGTGGTATAGGTGGAGAGATAATGTCCCGCAACTAGTTTAACTGCCAATAGAAGCAATATGGCGATGAGAAATAAAGATTACACAAATTAATTTAATGAAGTTTGGAAAGCGAAACAAAAATTGACGATCAAGGATATCAGTAAACAAAAAAACAAACAACAACAACCTATTCCTGGTCGAACTAAAAAACCAGCCAGACTGAAGTATTCCAATCTTGTAGAGATATTCCCAGACAATTAGACTACTTTGGTGTACAGACCAATCCTTAAATGTAGGATGTACAAATTTTTACTC
>NW_023468909.1:0-5658 GCF_013731165.1 Rhagoletis pomonella | reverse complement strand
ACTGAAGCATATGAACTTCAGGTTAGAATTGATTTAAGTACATCTTGATACCAATAAAATTATATTTATTTAAGTACATCGAGAGTATGAATTTAACTGGGGGCTCAATAAGTAAATAATAAAAGGAACTCCTAAAAAATCAAATTCCACACGTCCTGAAAAAGAGGACAAGGAGAACCAAAAATAAAACTGGACCGCTTCCGAAAAAAGCGATTACAAGTGTTTGATCAAGGCAGAGGAATCATTATGGAAGCAAGGGTAGTAAGACAGTGTAGTGTAGAAGCACAATTAGCCCAGCTGCAGCAAGCGCAAGTACCTGAAATCGAAGAATTCCAACCGATAAGTCCCAGGATAAACAATGCAAATGAAATAAATTTGAGACTATTCGAACGGCTACCAGTGTTCAACGGAGACACATCCAAATACAGGACATGGAGGGCAACCATCATATCAGCAATGAGTCCCATAGAAGACTTTCGAGATACCAAACCATATTACGATGCATTATTTATAATACGTCACACGAAGATCGAAGGAGAACCAGCAACTCTTCTACAGAATCATGGCACAGTATTTCACTTACAAGCAATACTCCATCGCCTAGATTACAGCTACGCCGATACTAGAAGCTATAACGCCCTCATAGAGGAAATGAAAAGACAAATACAAGGAAGACAGACGCTATCCGAATTCCACAGCAAGATCTGTCAAATCTTTAATTTAGCAATGACTAAATGCGAAATTGATTACCCTGGGAATACTCACTCTCTACAGCAGGTCACAAAAGAAATGGCCATAGATTGCTTTCGCAATGGCATAAATGATGAATTTACTCAACACACATTATATGCAGCAAAACCAAGAGATTTAGAAAGTGCATACGCAATTGCCACGGAGATTCTTTATAAAAGGCAGAACAATCCGATACGACGAGAAGCTTATAACTACCCCAAACACCCACGAATAATCAGCATCAACAACAGCAATCGTATCAACAGAATCCCTTCAGAAACAACTATGAACGACAAAGAGCAGGATACGCACCTTTCAATCCCAATAGAGGAGAACCATTTAAACGAAACCACCAACCAACGTCATCCAGATATAATATAGCACCACAGAAACAACAAAGGATCAACCAAATAACGGATAATAATAGTGATCAGTCATTAAGGGTAAATATAGATGAAAGCGAATTTGAAAATAGAGCTACTTTTTTAGACGAGTAAATAATCTGCCGTGTCTTCAGATTATTTTACATGATAACAAAAAACTATTAGTTTTAATAGACATAGGTTCCACATTAAATTATATTAGGAAAGATATTCCAAATGGAAAGACCTTCCCAGTTAAACAATTTGTTAGTAGAACTCTGAATGGTTCAAACACAATAAACTCAGCCAAGAAGATTAGAATGCTAGGACCAGAATTAATATTTTTTGAAATCGAAGAATTAAAAGAATTTGATAGGATGTTAGGAGAACAATCCTTGAGAGAAATGAAAGCTAAGATAGATCTGTTCGAATATAAAATGATGTATGACAGGAGAACAGAACAGAAGAAAAAAGAAATGGATGTCAGTCAAGAAAATTTCACAATAGATGAGAGCAAATATAAAAAAGAAGTTGAAGAAATTATGAGAATTAATGAGGAAACAAATCCTATTTTACCATTTACAACAACAATTGAAGCGACGATCCGCACTAAAACTGAAGAGCCAATATGGACGAAACAGTACCCTTACCCCTTTTCAGACAATAATTTTATAAATAAAGAAATAAATAAAATGCTAGAGAATAATATAATTAAACCCAGTAAAAGTCCCTATAACTCACCCGTATGGACAGTACCAAAGAAAGGAACTGACGAGTTAGGAAACCCTAAGAGAAGAATGGTCATAGACTTCCAGAAATTGAATAGCGAAACCATTACCGATAGATATCCCATACCCGATGTCAACATGACAATACAGAATTTAGGTAAAGCAACTGTTTTTACAACCCTAGATTTGGAAGCAGGTTAACATCAGATAAAAATCAAGGAGTCCGACACCGAAAAGACAGCCTTTAGCATAAACGGAGCAAAATATGAATTCTTAAGGCTGCCGTTTGGACTAAAGAACGCACCTTCAATATTTCAAAGATGCGTAGATGACATATTAAGGAATTACATAGGAAAATTCGTGCATGTATAAATAGACGATGTGTTAATATATTCATCCTCACACGATGAACATATGGAACACATAAGAATTGTTATAAATGCACTGCGTCAAGCAAATATGAAGATTTCATACGAAAAATCTCATTTTTTCAAAGACAGCACTGAATATTTAGGACATATTATTAAACATAACAGAATAACCGTAGACCCACAAAAAATTGAGACCATAAAAAATTACCCGGTGCCTATGAATCTGAAAGAATTAAGATCATTTTTAGGACTAGCAGGATATTATAGAAAATTCATCAAAGACTACGCCAAAATTACTAAACCCCTAACATTGTTTTTAAGAGGAGAAAACGGTCTCGTAAAGAAAAATCAAAGTGAAAGAATGCAAATAAAATTAGATGAGGAAGCCATAAAAGCAATGAATATATTAAAAAAGGAATTACAAGCACAAGTCGAACTCTTCCAACCCGATTTCAATAAACCCTTTGATTTAACCACGGACGAAAGTAATTTTGCCATAGGAGCTGTGTTATCCCAAGGTAGAAATCCCATTTGTTTTATATCCAGAACACTAAGCGAGACGGAACAAAAATATAGCACGAACGAAAAAGAGTTATTAGCCATAATTTGGGCACTACAAAAACTCAGGAACTATTTATATGGACGATCAGACCTTACAATGTACACGGATCATCAGTCCTTAACCTACTCTATTTCAAGGAAGAACCCTAATAATAAACTATCAAGGTGGAAAAACCAAATAGAAGAATACGGTGCCAAATTGGTATACAAACCAGGTTCTCAAAACCTAGTTGCAGACGCACTAAGTCGGCAACAAATTAATCAATTAACCGACTCAGAATCGCAGCACTCTCAACTCAGCTCACCCACTGAAACCATACGAAGGGTAGGCACTAGCTTAAACCATTTTAATAATCAAATTATTATCCAAACTAACAATGGATTAGTAAGAATAGAAAGTAAAAATATATTCGGAAAATTTAGACATACCATATACTTCACCACTATAGAACAATTGATAAGTGATATTAAAGACGTATTACACCCAAACAATATTAACGCCATAATCACTACAGAAGAAATTCTATATCAAATAAAAACCACACTAGTACAAACTTTCCCAACAACTAATTTTGTAATAGCAAATGCATAAGTCAGAGACATCACTGACGAAAATGAACATAATGAGATAGTTGAACAAATACACAGAAGAGCACATAGAAATTATAGAAATAATGTAAAAGAACTCTCTGAGAGCTATTACTGGCCTAACATGCAAGATATGGTAAAGAAGGCAGCACAAATATGTGAGATATGTAAAAAATGTAAATACGACAGACGACCGAATAAATTACTTTACGGAAAAATACCAATACCAAATGAAGTAGGTACACATTTACACATGGATACATTTTTTATGGACAACCAAATATATATAACTACAGTAGACAGATACTCAAAATTCTGCTATATAAGAATAATACCAGATAGGAAAAACACATACATATATTTGAATGAAATACTATCACAAATATTCCCATACGCAACGAACCTAACAACCGATAAAGACCCGACATACGTTAATGTAGTAGCAAAATCTGTATACGATCGACTACATATACAGCACACAGCAGTGCCACCACAACATTCGACAACGAACGGTCAAGTAGAGCGGAAGGCAAACACGAAGAGGTAATATTCGAAGCAGTACGACAGTACAATAAAACCATTCACTCGGTCACAGGACATAAACCCGAGGACGTGTTTTTCAACAGAGGAGGATACGACTATAAAATCATCAGAAATAGAATTCAATATAATCAAGAAAGAGATATGACCCAACACCGAACAAACAAATTACTTACAAGAAAGGAGATATTATTTACGTTAAGAGAAGCCGAAGAAATAAAAAACACGATAGATTCATGAAAAAAATAATTGAACAGGATAACGGTAGAACAGTCACAACAACTGATAATAGAATAATACACAAAGATAACATCCGTACGAACTAGAAATGATACTCATAATAATAATAATCTTGCTGTGCATAAAAAGAATTAGTTCAGAAACGAATCCAGCTTTTATATTTGATAGCTACGATTATTTATATCATATTACAAATTTAACTAGAATATTAACACCATACCAAAATATATTAAACTCAAAATATAATTTAGATTCAAATCCTGAAATGAAAATATTACACAAAAAAATTGAAATATTAATAAAACAGATAAATCCAGTTAATAGATTTAGAAGAGGATTAAACGCATTAGGGACAATATTAAAATGGATAACGGGCACACCAGACCACGATGATGAAGTAGAGATACAGACAAGAATCAATCAATTAATTGAGGGACATAATCAACAAAAAATAGTAAATAGTAAATTCGAAAAAATGTTAAAGAAATTAAACCCCAAGGATTTCTCTGAAAAATTAATACTCACAGAAGTCTACAATGAACTAAATACTCTCCTAACTACAATTAATTTAGCAAAAAATAACAACTTCCTGTCAACTTCATTAGACTTAGAAGAAATCACAGAAATCATTGCGAAAGAAAAAACAAATGTTTTAACCATAAATATTTTAGAATATGCAGATATTAAAATTGTTAAATTCAAAAAAAACTTTGTAACAGTTTACAAATACCCAAAAATCAAAGAAAAATGTGAACAGTTCTACATCCACTCATTAGCTTCAAAAAAAAGGAAAATTAATTATGGATAAAAATATTGCTTTATGCAAAGGAAATCAATACGTAAGAATCAATAAATGTAAAGATTTTATAGATCAAACTATATGTAAGCAGAATAAAAGGGACGAATGTACAATACAAATATTAGAGAAAAATAATGCTCAATGTAAAATGATAAAAGAAAAGAATCCACCCTTTATTAATTATGGTAACGGAAACATTATTATTAGCGGATTAAATATATTAAACAACGAGATTTTAGATGGCGATTTTTCAATTTATTTCAAAACCAATATAACATTAAATAATGAAGAATATATAAAAATTAAGGAAACTATGGTAAAAATACTCCATAAAAAGCATAAAGAAAATTTAGATATATTAGAATACTTAGAATCTCAATCAGAATACAAGTTCAATAATCTGGACGAAATATCATCCATATTTGTACCAATTGAACAAAATCCAATTAAGGCTACATTTATAACTATATTAATTATAACCCTATTAATCACAATAACCAAACTATTATTAGAATTTAGAGTAAATAGAAGGAATATACTTTATCAAAGAGCACTAATACAATGTCAAAAAGACCATGAAGAAAGAAAACGAAAATTACTAGAGTCCAAATTGTAAATGAGGACATTTAATTTTAAGAGGGAGGAGAGTTAGTGTAACAGAAAATACACTACTGTACCGATGACATCATCCAATGTATGATACAGAATCAGTAGTTTACATAAAAGATTCCTATTGA
>NW_023468908.1:0-5659 GCF_013731165.1 Rhagoletis pomonella | reverse complement strand
GTTAAAGTAAAATTTTCAGATGCTCATGAAAGGTATGAAGTCTTCGGCATAGCCGAAGACAGCGCTGCTCTTACTTGTTTTTTTCTGTGCTTTAAATACCTGCTTTGGGTTCTTTCTTTATTATGATTTTTTTGGACCAATCTTAAAAAAAACTACTAGACACAAAAGAAGAAAGTGTGCACTGTAATTCTTAACAAAATTTTCGTGATTTGCTTTTGATGTCTGACCCGTGAGTCGGTTTGGATGTGTTTGTGAAAATAAATATGTGTTAGTTACACCAACATGACTCCCCAGCAAGAACAGTGACGGTCACTTTCCTAGTGACGTTACCGTCACGTGCCCGCTAAGTTCGGCACGTTTTGCTATCACATTCTTAGGGCCGGTTACTCAATGTCTGGTTAACACTAATCTCCGGTAAAACATCGTTGTCGACGTTACCCACTCCATGTTATATGCATGGAGCCGAACACGTCGATAATGATGTTTAAACGGAGATTAGTGTTAACCAGACATTGAGTAACCGGCCCTTAATAGTGAATCAAAAATGCTCCCAGAAGTTTTGTGTACGTGTGATTTTTCTAACCAAATAGTTTGCCTGCTTGCTCATATGTGAAAAGATTAGCTTGACTACTTACTCATATGCGAAAGATAGCTCGCACGAAAAACCAATAGATGGCACTCCAATCAAAAGTTATTACAGGTGTGTTAGTAACACCATAACATTTGCGTTTGTGTTGGAGTTTCGGTCACGCTGGTTTTGCTGGGTCCCGGCATGACTCTGAATGATTCAACTGTGTGTAGTCGAAGGCGAGTCAACACGTACACAAATGATTCGCCGCGAGTCAGACGTACCGCGTATGCCACCTATTACATTTATTCGTTTGAATAATTTCAAATGGGGCTCTTTGGGAAATTTATTTTTAGCAAAAATTTTAAAAACAGTAGTTTTGTTTACTTGTTTGATAATATTTTTTTCATAGGGATATACATTGGATCCTTGGCTAAAAACTTCTGTGATAAAACTGTCCCTTCCTTGCTATTTAAAGTCAATTGTAAAGATTGGAAGGAGTTTAGTATTGTCTTAGCTCTACAGCCGCATTTAGGTGAGCGTTAAAATGCCCCACAATGATTCCAAAAGTAAAACGCAAGTAAAAACGTTGAGTCTTAAAGTGGGAATGTTTTATTCGGCTCATCGCCGTTCTTTTATATGCTTACAATCTACCTTATGAGTAATCTAATTTACAAACTTACATTTCTAAGTTGTTAGTCATGCTTATGATTCTACGTTGTTGAGCATGCATACATAAATGTATATGGGTTCAATCGAGTTTATGTTATTGGAGAAGTGCAGCGCAAGCTAAATTGATTTGAGTACTTTGGCCTAGTTATTGCCAAAAGTATATTGAACTTTTTACTTAATATTGTGTGAACATTTTGTTTTGCTTAGCTGTCATGCTACACCTCCTCTCTTTAAAAGAATGCTCATACATTTGGGTTAATGTATGAGTATTCTATTTCAATGACTTATTCAGTAACAATTAATTATTAGGTAATAAAATGTTTGGCTCACTTAGCTTATCGTTTATTGTTATGCTATTGGAAAAAGGTTTTCTTACTTTATTTTGTTTACATTTGTTTCACATGTGTCTTTATTGTACTGACTTTTTTTTGTATTTTGAACATGATATGTTGTATTTAGTTTTCTTTGGTTTGTGTGCCTGTTTATTAAAATGGATAAATGAGTGTTTATTGTTTGGTTGTTTTTTTTTTTTTTGTTTTTACTGGTGGAGTTATATTGCTTTTTTTTTTTCTTATGAATTATAATTTCTTTATTGTTTTTATTACTATTTCCTATGCTATGCGGTATTAAAGTAAAATTGTTGTTCTCATCGATATTTTTAACTTTGTAGTATCCGTTATATCTATTTTCTAACTTATGGGAGGCCTCTTCTCTAACTAATACTAAATCTCCTATGTTTATTTCCTTACTAGAGCTACTTTTATCATAATTTGTTTTTTGTTTTTCTTTAGCCTCTTGGACTAATTTCCTAGCTCTTTGCTGTGCTATTTGAAGTCTATATTTTACTTCTTTGTCATAAGCTTCGTGATTGTACAATGGGCTAATTTTATTTTCTTTTAAAAAATCGTAGTTCGGTGGGTTTTTTGCAAATATTAATTAAAAAGGACAATATTTATGTGTGGTTGATGGCGTCGTATTGTAACAATACGTGAAATACCTCAGGTATTCATCCCAATCATCTTTGTCACTGGATATGTATGAACGTATATATTCATTGAATGTCCGGTGACTGCGTTCTACAGTACCCAAAGTTTGATGATGATACGGCGTTGAAGTTTTATGATCAATTTTTAACAGTTTACACAGTTCTTTGAATAAGTTGTTTTTGTATTCTGTGCCCATGTCCGTCATTATTGTATTCATGCGTCCATAAATCAAAATGAAATTTTCGAACACTGCTTTAGCGACTGTTGTTGCGTGTTTGCTTGGGACTGGGATCGCTACCAAGTATTTGGTTAGGTCACATATGATGGTAACTGCATATTCGTTTCCATTTATCGATTTCGGTAATGGTCCGACTGTATCGATTTGTACAATATCAAATGCCTTCGGAGGTGTCTCCGTTATTGTCATTGGTTCTTTTATATGCTTATTGGTCTTATTCTTCTTGCAGTGGATGCAGTTTTTTATGTATTTTCTTATGTCGTTTTTCATATTCAGCCAGCTATACTTCTGCTTGATTTTATCTGTCATGCGATTTATTCCTGGGTGGCCACCACTAATAGGATCGTCATGATATTTGTGCAGAATTTCTTTTATTTTCCCGGGATTTGTCACATATATAACCTCTGGGGTTAGAGCGATTGTTAGCTTTTTGAGAACTTTGTTACCCATTTCTATAAATTTGCCTACTGCAGTATAATTACTTTTAAACAATTTGTCCCCTAAGGACAACTGTATTTGTACAAGTCCTAAATTGCCGGCTTCTCTTTCAAGCCTGGTAAAGAATTTTCCTAGGTCAATCTTATCCTCAACAATTAGGTTGCTTGTATCCAAAGTGCTACAAATTTTCTTTCCTTTTTTGAAATATAATTTCGGAGGAGTGAAAACGAGCTCGACATGTCTTTTTACTTCAAATTTATTTAGCGCTTCGTAAATTTTGGGGTTCTCTTTGTGACTTTCTTTATTTTCAGCATTACTGCTGGTCTGTTTCGCTGCTGATCTTGTTGTTATTTTTAATATTTTACTTGCTTCCACTGACATATCTTTTAAGTTTGTAATTGTTATGCGGGATAATGCGTCCGCAATATGATTTTCTTTTCCGGCTATATACTCCACTTCAAAATCGTACTCTTCTAAATCGAGTCTTACTCGTGTCAGCTTAGATGAAGGGCTCTTCATCGAGAATAGGTATGTAAAAGGACGATGGTCAGTTTTAACTAGAAATTTTGTGCCATAAACATATGGTCTGAAGAAGGTTATGGCCCAATGGATTGCGGCCAATTCTTTTTCTATTGTGGCTTTGTTGGTTTCACCTTTGGTGAAGGACCTAGAAGCGTAAGCAATTGGTAACTGTTTGCCATTATGTTCCTGGCTAAGGACTGCCCCACAAGCGTACCCACTAGCGTCTGTTGTTATGCAGAATTCTTTAACGAAGTCTGGGTATTGCAAACGTTTTGGACTAATTAATGCTTCCTTTAAATAGGCAAAAGCCTTTTGACATTCTTCTGTCGATTCGAAGGAACATTCTTTTTGCAAAGCCTAATTAATTTTCGTGAGTGTTCTGCGAAATTCGGTACGAATCTTCTGTAATAGTTGCAGAAAGCTACGAATCTCTTAACTTCATCCGCTGTTTTTGGTGTTGGGTAATTTTGAACTGTTTCAAATTTGCTCGGATCGGGTAGTATTCCCTTGTTTGTGCATTTATGTCCTAAATAAGTTACCTCTTGGCTGAAAAATAGGCATTTATCGGGATGTAATTTTAGGTTGTATTTTCTACATGTGGAGAATACGTCTCTTAAATTTTTTAGCATATGGTTTTCAGAACAGCCTAATACAACCAAATCGTTCATGTAGAGAAATGCTTGGGATGGTTTGAGGCCTGCAAATGCTAGTGTCATCATTCTTTGGAATGAATTTGGTGCTACTTTTAATCCGTAAGGTAGTCTTTTGAATCTATATGTGCCATTTTCGGCTGTGAATGAGGTTATATCTCTGGAGTCTGGGTGTAATTCGATTTGATGAAAACCTGACATAAGGTCCTGGCATGAAAAATATTTTGCTCTTCCAAGTTGGTCTAAAATATCGTCAATTCTTGGAAGTGGGAATTTGTCTGCTGCTAGCTTTCTATTTACTTGTCTGTAGTCTACCACTAATCTCCATCTTTTTTCTGTTTTTCCTGGGAGTGATTTTTTAGGGACTAATAAGATTGGGCTATTATATTCTGATATAGAGGGTTCTATTATATCATCTTATATAAACTTATTTACCTGTTTGCTTATTTCTCCTTTTTGCGTTTGAGGCAATCTATAATTTTTTATGTAAACAGGAGTGTCATCCTTCATGTATAATTTTTGTTTATAAAAATTGTTAGAGGAGATTGGTTCAGTTTCTAGCATGATAAAAATATAGTAAGGTAGAACCGCTGAGAGTCAATTTTAAAATTCTTGACGTTTCCAAACATTTTAATTTTTAAATTTACTCACACACACATTTTCATTTTCAATCTCAAGCAACAACAATTTCGAACAATTTCAATTTTTTATTTTCACTTTTATATGATTTTAAAATGTTGGCAAACTTCAAAAAAAAATCATGGCCGACAAATTGAGAGAACGGTTCTACCTTGCTATGTTTTTATCATGGTTTCTAGTGCAAATATGTCAATGAATTCTGTGCATAGTGTTGTTAACTGAGAGTTGACAAATTTTGGAAAGTTTTTTGTTAATCTTTTTAATTTCTCTGTATCGTTGCAATTTTTATCGTGTATGGTTGTTTTAATTAGTGTGTAATCGTCTAAATTTTCGGTATTGATCTTGTAATTTTGAATGGTTGTGTTTTTATGTGTTGTGTTGATAATTCTAACGAAAGTTTGATCTTTATTTGTAATGGTGTTTGCTATGAAAATGCCTTCAGATAATTGCTGGTGTGGGATGAAGATGTTTTTGTTGTCAGTGTTTACTTTGACTTGTCTAATGACTTCAGATCTAGCAGGGATAGTAAGTGTGTTGACAGACAGACAATTTGGTAGGTGCGTTGTTATTGTTTGGGGGAAATCATATGGCCTTAGGATTAATTTATCCTCTGTTTTGCCATAATCTAAAATACAATTGTATTTCTTTATGAAATCTAGTCCTATTATTCCATCGCATGGGATTGGAAAGTCGTCTTTTACGACATGGAATTTATGGTAAATTAGAAGGTCATCACCTTTTAAATCCGCTTTAATTGTGCCTAATGTGCTAGTTATTCCTTGACCAATGCCCTTTAAATCTGTAATTTGTTCTTTATTAATTTTGTGAGTTTTACTAATTTGATGCATTTTTATAATGGAAATGTCTGCTCCCGTATCAATTAAAAAATTTGAAATCGAATTATTTAGGGATGTCCTTGTGGATATATAGCTGTTTAGATTTAGGT
>NW_023468907.1:0-5659 GCF_013731165.1 Rhagoletis pomonella | reverse complement strand
TTTTGATCAACTTCTCAATGACCTATAGACTTGAAACTTCACAGTTGGCTCAGAACTCGATGACAATGCAATACGAAAGATGAGTTAATCCGATAAGTCGCGCAGGAGTCGAGATATTTGAAAATCTCGTATTTATAGCCCTATTTGGTTCATATTTAGAACGTATATTAACTACATGAAAAGCAATTACTGCACTAAAAATTTTGCCGGTAGGTGGCGCACGAGTCTGCTAAACCAGTAGTTATTGTCCGATTTCGTTCATATTTAGAAAGCTTTCTATAAAAATTATTAATTTTACAATTAACTTATTTCTTCCAAATATGGACTATTTACAAACAAAGTAAATGCAAATATTTCTGTTAGATTAAGATTTTTAACCAAAAGTATAAAAATATAATATATGTATATGATGTCGGCCGCTGTGGTGTAGTGGTAGGCAGTGCGCGCTTCCACCATGTTAAAAGACAAAAGTACTGGCATTCCCACGACAGCCGGTTCTACGTACCGGAATGACTCGGGTTTTACCCGACCAAGGGCTGTTGTTTCGGCGATCTAACCCCGTTTAGGTCGGCGAAGTATCTCAGAAGTTGTTCGTCCATAGGGCTACATTCGCTACGTTTTCTCCTACTCAGGGCTGGCATCGAGTCAAACCCAGGGCCAGAAACCTACACCTGCTGTGTATGCCAGAGACGACTACACCACAACTCCACCTATGTCAAGTGCAATGCTTGCGAGGGGTGGAGTCACCTCAGAGTCTGCTCAGGACTACGGACACATCGGCAGTGGACCACGTCTTTTGTGGCCCCCTGTTGCTCTAACAGAGCAGCCTCCACGGCTAACCCCAGTCCACCTGAGCAGTCCCACACAGACCGACCTCAACTGCGACGCCTCCCGCCACCACCACAGGGCGGCAACCACCTCAGCAGCGCACACAACCAACTGCGGCACGACCACACACATCCCTCACACCCCGCATCACCACACGTCTGCTGAACCACATGAAGCTCCTTCAATTTAACTGTAACGGGCTTCAGAGCAAGATCGAGAAGATAACCGTCTTCATGGGAAGATTGATAGCTGCGGTCCAAGAGACGAAGTTGCACAGCAATTCAACACTGTTGAATTGTGCCGGGTACAACGTGCACCGTCGAGATCGCGAGCGGGGTAATGGTGGAGGCTTAGCGTTCATTACGCACCACACCGTGCAGTATCGTCTCATCGAAGCAGACATCGACCGCAGGGATACCACCCTAGAATGTCAGGGCATTGCTATCCGGTCAGGCGATGTTGAGCTCGAAATACTTAACGTCACCTGCTGCCCGGTAGGATATCACCCTGACATAGGTGCGCTCCTCAGAGGTGAAAACCGTATGGTAGTAGGCGACTTTAATGCGCACCACGACCTTTGGCACTGAAGCCTGTCAAACGATCGTAGGGGAACTGACTTGGCTGATCAGATAGACGATTCGACATTCTGCACAATGAACGACGACGCACCCACCAGGATTATGGGCAGCTGCTGCAGCTCGCCAGACATAACAATAGTCAGCGCTGGTCTGATAAACAGCATATCAAGGCGACCTATGCTGACTTTGGCATCAGACCACCTGCCCATAGTCATCTCGTTCGATAAACCAACGGACTTTGCTTCCGCGGAGCACCGAACATATATCAACTTTTCAAAAGCTGACTGGAAAGGCTTCGCGGAATTTACTGAAAACACCTTCGCTGCCCTCCCCACACCAACCGACGTCCACCTTGGTGAACGTAAGTTCCGCAGGGCTGTCACCGCTGCTGCAGCCCGCTTCGTACCGGCAGGATGCATCACCGACCCACGCCCAAATTTCCCTGCTGAAGTGGCTGTTCTAGCCGATGAGCGTGACAGCCTTCGTCAGGCCGATCCCGGAGATACCCGTATCAGGGATCTCAACGCGGAGATTCCGCAAATAGTAAACATACATAAGCGGAAGAAGTGGGAAGAGCATCTGAAGACCTGCAACTTCACCTCTGGTGTGAGTAAGCTTTGGTCAACCGTGAGGTCACTGTCCAATCCGACGAAGCACGACGACAGAGTCGAAATTTCTTTCGGCGACCATGCAGTTCATACTGCATCCTCCGGTGGACAAAGCCAAGCGTCGAGTGACCAGAAGGCTGCACAAACTGCCAACAACCTGTGCCCCCCTTGCTTTCACTTGCGGTGAAGTTCAGGTGGCCATCGGGAAGGCGAAAGCCTCCAAAGCCATGGGTCCCGACGGAATATGCATGCTGATGCTGAAAAATTTGGGTCCTGCGGGGGTAGAGTACCTAACGGAGGTCCTCAATTTGTCCATGGCCACTCTCATCATCCCAGACATCTGGAAGGTGGGGAGAGTGGTCCCAGTGCTCAAACCGGGGAAACCCGCCAACATAGGAGATTCTTATCGTCCGATAACACTCCTTTCCCCGGTAGCGAAGACACTAGAGGCCTTGCTACCCCCGTATTTCACAAATCACTTGACCCCAGAGAAGCATCAGCATGGTTTCCTTAAAGTGCACAGTACAACAACAGCACTTAATGCCCGAAACACTCAGATAACTCGTGACCTTAACCGTAAACGTCCCTGTGAGAGAACGATTATAGTAGCGTTGTACCTGTCAAAGGCTTTTGACACTGTCAGCCATTCCACGCTACTAGAAGATATAGAGGCTTCCTCTCTCCCACAGAGGCTCAAACGGTGGTCGGAGCTCCATCTGCCTCGGGAGACCAGGACAACAATAGCTCAACTTCGCTCTGGCTACTGCAGCAGGCTAAATTCCTACCACTACTCGAAACATCTCTTCGCATGCCCGGAAAACCCTACAACCCAAACGGCGTCGTCCCTATGGACCGACCCCATAGATGCTGCACGCTTCTTGGGGCTGCCGTTAGTGGAACTTGACGACAACGACTGAGATATTACCCTATCTGGGCGGGGTTGTTGTAGCCGCTACAACAACAACAACATAAGAACTGGATCGGCAGCACCTTGCACTTTGTTTCTAAGAATAGTAACCGCTTGATAGTGGCATTCGCTGCCATCGTATCTTTTAAATAATTCGTAAGCAGCCTCATGCCAAGATACGTAGGTGCCTGAGTGACCAAAATTTTGGAAGCATCATGCCTGTGCTGGTGCATGGCGCGGTGGCATGGACAATGAAAATATCTGATGAAGCGGCCGCGGTCTGTCTGTCCGTCTGTCCGTTCGTCCGTGTACACGATAACTCGAGTCAAAATTGAGATATCTCAACGTAATTTGGTATTTATGTTTCTCTTAATCCAAGGTAGGTTTGTATTGAAAATGCGCGAAATCGGACTGTAACCACGCCTACTTTCCATATAAGGGTATTTTCGAAGAATGCAAAAACTAACCTATTTCAGTAAATATTGGATCCAAATTGTTGAAAATTAGTATATAAAGCAGAATTTTGGTAGAAAATAGTATTATTAGGAAATTTTTGGAAAATAGGCATGACCCCGCCCACTTATGATGAAATGCTGTATCTCAGTAGCGGCTTCACCAATCCTTACCAAACTCGGTACGAGCCTTGCATAGGGCCTGTCTAATAAATCTGTTGAAAATCTTTGTAATCGGGCAATAACCACGCCCACCTCCCATATAACGGTAATTGACAGAAACTTAAAAACTGCGATAAATCAGTAACTACTGAAGCTAATTGACTTCAAATCGATAATTACAATAACCACTTAGCAGAAAATTAGATTATTATACACTTTTGGGCGTGGCGCCGCCTCCTTATGACCACAAATGTGTATCTAGGTAACAGATTCATCAATTTCTACCAAACTCGGTGCACTCAATAACCTTAGTACAAGAAAGTAATTCGTTGAAAATTATTAAATTCGGACTAAAATTACACCCACTTCCTGTAAAACGGTATATTTCATACATCCAAAAACTCCGATATTTCATAACTGAGGACACTAATTTACTCCAAATTAATAGTTACAACAATCTCTTAACAATAAATGAAACTGCTATAGACTTTTAGGAATTGGGCGTGGCACCGCCCACTTTATGACTACAAGTTGTATCTCGGTAACCACTTTATGGATTTATACCAAACTTGGTTCAATTATTTCATTAAGTCTAGTTAAGCATATTATCGAAAAATATTGAAATCGGGGAAAACCCCCCTGCTTATCATGCAAAGTTTAGTTTAGAGCAAGTTGAAACGACGATATTTGATACCTGCGCCGGGTATATAAAGTTCGGTTTCGACCGAACTTAGACTTCCTTACTTGTTTCACTTTATTTTATAGCGAGTAATTCACTCATCTACTATTCGCAAAAATTTTATTTCTACGAGACAAGCACTTCACTTACCTTTTCATCCTTAACATATGTACTTCTATAAGTATTCAGGATTCCCACTTGTGGTCTCGTTCCCTCTCTATCGGGTATTGGTGTTTAAAAATTCCCAGGATTCTCATTGATCGTTGATGGCTTCCTTCCACACACTCCCCAAATATAATTCGTTCCTTGGGGACTTAAATCTGTTTCGCTCTAATTTATCTTCAAAGACTGTGTGTCCGTACTGAATTGATTAGAGAAAAAAAATTCCCAATTTGAAAATAGGTCGGTTTATAGTGAGTATAAAAACTGAACTTACAATAATTTCCTAGCTTAAACCTAAGCCACCACTTTGCGCTGCACTGCTGTTCCTCTGCCGACGTTTCCACTGCGCTTTGCTGACTTAGTGGTGAATGTTGAATGTGCTGACTTAGCGGCTCGTGTGGAATATTTGGTTACTTAGATGCAAGCAACCTGTGCGAATGTTGAATTCTCACGATAGCTTACACATATTAGTGGCCAGAGTAAACTTTTTGACGTAGCACCAAATTTATTATCGGAAGGGTCTACCGAAAATCTCCAGCTAACAAAATAAGAGCTCCGTGGAATAGTAGGCTATTTCTGCATATGATATCAACTTTAAAGCTGAATGGGCTGTCCGTCGTCCATCTGGTTGATTTACTGAGAAGAACGTACGCAAGTTATCAACTTTGAATTATTGCTCTCTCAATAAATTTCGATCACTTATACCCATCAAATGCAGAACGTTCAGAGCTGCACTAAAAGTGATATGCAATTCGATGGCATTTTCTCGTTTGATGTTGCGGACGTGGTGTAAAATGTCGAGCCCTAACCGCCAAAAGGGCGTCAGCGACAACCTGTTCGATTTTCTGTTTTTGACGGAAATCGATTACCTACCACCAGCTGTCAAAATTTCAAAGTCCTACGAAGTTCCGTTACCAAGTTATAGCGAAAGAAATTTTGGCTTAAGTGCTTAATTGTACTCTGTTAACATTTTTTTTGTGCCCGCAGTGTCGGTTAAGCCTTTTTCTTCGTGGACAATTTTTCATTGCAGAGAGGAATTGTTACAATTTTGTGTGAAAGTTTTGAAGTGCCTCTATTTTACAAGCTTTGATTTCACTTGCTCTGTATGTTTTTTGTATATACAAGGAGAATGCTTCGAAAGCCTAACCCCGTGGACTGGAACTTCAATCCAAACTAAAACTCCTTATCTTGGTCTGTATGTATATATGTTTGTTAGGGACAAATATTGCAATCAATTTTTGATCAACTTCTCAATGACCTATAGACTTGAAACTTCACAGTTG
>NW_023468906.1:0-5661 GCF_013731165.1 Rhagoletis pomonella | reverse complement strand
TATGTATGTTTTCTTCGAAAATACTCAAGTAGATTGATCGGACGTAAACAAAATTTGTGTGGTAGAATCTGGAAAAAAATGTTGTAGATTTCAAAAAAATGTGGCAGATCCCAGGTTTTGGATCAAACTTTGCACAAAAATTAAAAAAAAAATTAGGGGAATTGCAAACATTTTAATCAGAATCTAAAAAAAATCAATTTTAGGATAATAAAGTGCAAGAAGTTGCAAGTTACACTTGACAGTGTAAAGCGGTTCCTTCCAAATCAAGATATTTTTCAAACATATTTTGAAAGATTTATGCAGCCTTTCGGAGTGCTGTCAGCTTTTGTTTTTATCACATCACTATGTAGCGAACAAATGTGGCACGTTCCAGAAACCGCTACTAGGGATTTGCCGGTTTTGACAATTCTCAAGTAAAAGTAAACAACGCTTTTGAAATTTGCTAATACTTTCACAAAAATCGCCGTTTCTTAACATTTTCGCTATTAATTCTTTTTATAAATCATATATTTTGCAATTTAACACAATAAAACCACGTTTCCTGTCGAAAAATTGAATATTGAGAAAATTTACTACATATTTTACAGTTTATTTAATCCTCCCATTCTGCCTGTCGTGTTGGACAACTTTTGCTCTTAAATTGAGAAAATTATGTCGAGCAAAAATAAAACTAATCAAAACCGCGAATATGTGGTAGATTTCAGACCTTGTGTGGTAGATGCTCAAAAAAGTGGCAGATCTTCCACAATGTGCTAGCAGTCCGAGCAGTGTTGCCAGAACTGTTTGGGCCGACCGGCTAGATTGGCAAAAAAAAACGGCTAAAAACGGCTAAAATGTTTTAGTGAAATTTCACATAGACTCTGGCAAAAAACGGCTAAAATGTTTTAGTGAAAATTCACATGCTTTATTTAAATAAATCGCAAGAAACGAAAGACTAGTTAACACCACTAATTTATATCGAGTGTATATTCCTCATCATCAAATGAATCACTATTGTATATATCACCTGAATTCATTAATTTTAAGAGATCGTCATCTACAGTAAAATTATGGCAGCATTTTTCTTCACGTTTTAAACCGTATCTTATATATCAAATAGCGTTTAACGTTTTAACGCACATTGGATTTCTTTGCTTGGTTTTTATTATATTCATTGAACTAAATATTCGCTCTATTTCTGCATTACTTATAGGCAAAACAAGAAAACTAAAAACTAGGTTGGAAAGGTCAGCAAAAGGGGTTTCTCCTAGGGCATTTCGAAATTGATAAACTTCGGCCCAAAATTTTACAGTTAAGTCTAAATTACTCCAGGTATGTAACGTTAACCGTTGCCATTGCATCTCTATGGATGTTATTTCGTCGGCATTATATTTGTGTTTTTGTTGCTGTACTTGAACAAATACTTTTGGTTTAATTACTCTTAATGCATTTCCAACCGAAAAAAGTCAATTTTTTTTAGTGTGGCAATATTTGTAGGGAGGCGTTGGCGTAATTCCTTTATTAAAGTGATAATAAAATAGCGACCATTTTCTCGAATTATTTTCTCGGCTTCGTGGTCAAAAGCGTTTGTGCTTACTTTTGTTTTTAAATACTCTTCAAAACTGTGATATAACTGAGGAAATGGAGGAAGGTATGGTTCCATTGGGGAGCATATAGGATCAAATGTGTCCGCGCTAATAACCACTAGGGAGCATAGATGCGAAAGTAAAACATTGAGTTCATTAAAAATCTTCATTGGGTCTGCATTATTGCTTTCGAACAACTTGTTTACTTTTTGCACCTGAAAATTAGGCAAATAGTAAAATCGGCTAAAAACGGCTAACTTTTTTTTACAAACCGGCTAACAAATCGGCTGCCGGCTAGATCGAATTTTCTCCGGCTAGTTGCTATCAAAACCGGCTAAATCTAGCCGGAAAACGGCTAAAATGGCAACGCTGAGTCCGAGCAGTGAAGTTCTACCAGAAGAATACACTACTTGCAAATACCTTTTACGCGCAGTAGTTGCGGAAGGTAAAGTAGTTTACTTACGCTTGCTGAAACTGGTTTATGTTTACTCACACTTGACTGGAAGGATGAGAGTAAAGGAGGGAAAGTATCAGATCTGCATCGTGCGTTCGATTTTACAAAATGAGGTATCAAAATAAAGGGCTTGGCCTGTGGATTTGCAATAACTTCTTATTTTTTCAAAAAGAGTTGCCACCTGATAAAAAAAATAAATTCAAATTATGTTTAAGTTAAATCAAATACTACACCATGAGGTAAAATTTTTTTTCTGAACTTTATTTAAGAGGACTGCCATATGCTTTAGAAATAAAATACTACTTGAATTAAGGGAATAACGTACACAATTTAATTATGTATCGCAATATGTGTGTCAGTCGAAAAAAGGTTTAGCAAGGTTTTGGTTTAAAATATTTTGAATAGGGTTGCCACCTGTTTTAAATTTAGAATCTAATTAAAATGTGCATAAGTTAAATTAAATATTTAAAATATGACGTGAAACGAAGGTGGTAAGATATTCTTAGTTTAAATATTTAGAATGTTAAATAGGGCTGCTACCTGTTTTATAAGTTAAAGCAATTATTAAAAATATCGGTATCAACCGAAATGGGTTTAAAAATGCTTTATTTATGAACTGATTTTGAAGCGTTGTCACGTATTTAAAAAATCTAATTTTACTTAATTCATATGTATGTATTCCCTATTTATATTCTCTAACTAAACCAGATGCCACCTTTCAGATAAAAAAAAATTATCGAAAACGGGTTTTGACGTTCATATGTATGTATATTGCGATTTCACAGTCCTGTGTTTATTGAATAAAAACTTTATAAAACTCTTTAACGCTATCAGTAATTATTGTTCTTATTTTAAGTAAAACTATAAATTTAATATTTTTCTAATGACAATCAAAGCATAAATAAATGTTTGCGTACAAAATATTTGTTGGTGGTGTTTAATCTTTATGAAAAAAATTGGTAAGTATATGAGCTATCAAAAAAGACCATAATACACATATTTGTCCTGATAAAAATCCATATATCAATAATGTAATGTATTTTAATCAGTTCAGGTTTATTAGAATAATATAACTGCATTCGCCAAATCAATAAATAACTATAACATCCCGAAAATAGAGACATGGTTAAGTAAAAAATATCAAAAACTTTTATTCATAATTCAAGATGTAGATGCCAATTACATAAAAAAAAGTCTTAACTAAAACCTCTTTTTAAATCCTTTCATTTGAAGCCCATATTGCCGCATTTTATCGTACCCGCGTTTTCGTTGCAAAATGTCTAAATTTTTTAATTTCCACAAAGATGTTTCTTACAGGTCTATTCTGCGCTGGTAATAAAAAGTTTGTAACCGGTGAATAAAGTTCCTGTCAATTTTTAAACCCTTTTCGCATTCTGTGCACTATTGTAACCGGTAAGTTTTGTTACCATCTCATAAGCTGGTAACAAAGTATTGCCCCGTGAAATATGCAATGCCAGAATTTGCACAACTCTTTATAGCTGAATTGCTGAATATTTTAACTGCATTACCAACGTACCTAGAATCGCGGTGACAAGAACTGGTAACATTTTTTGGTAATAAAATTTTCCCGTTACAAAATCTTCGGTAACGTGCAGAATAGACCTGTTAGTGTATCTACGACCGCCGTCCCGGTTTTAAGAATTGCTAATTACCACCAGGCGACTATAAAAGGGAAGCAGGCGGCACCCGCCAAAATTTTGAAATTTTCTACTAAAATTGTTCTCAGTATACTGATTGTACTGTACTGTTTTTAAAGTTGCGAATTTCCACCATGCGCCCGCAATCGCAAAGCGGGAAGCTACCTCAAATTTTTTTAAATTTTGTACTAAAACTTTTCTCAGTGTGCCCGACGACCGCCGTTCCGGTTTCCACCAGGCGCCCCTAATCGTAGAGCAGGCGGCTCCCGCAAAAATTTTTAAATTTTCCACTAAAATTTTTCTCAGTGTACTCGGCGACCTCCGGTCCGGGTGCTAAAATTCCCGATTTCCACTAGACGCCCATAATCGCAGAGCAGGTGGCCGCCGCAAAATTTTTAAATTTCTCATTAACATTTTTCTCAGTGTACTCCACGACCGCCGACACGGTCGCTAAAATTCCCAATTTCCACCAGGCGCCCATAATGGTAGAGCAGCGGCTCCCGCAAAAAAAAAAAGAAAATTAATATATTTGAGCATAAGATAAATCACAATTCTTACAAATTTATATTTTTTTTTTAATTCCGGTGTACTTTTTATGTAAGCTGATTGCTGGAATGTAAAGAATATTTTCAAATTTTTATTGACCCATATTTTACCAGTTTTCTTCGTTTCTACGATAGCTCTGCTCCCAATATTCATAAGAAATTCAGCATGTTTTAATTTTTTTGTAAGATATATATACCTACTTTCATACATACTTATGTATATAGAAACGAAACCTGTTTGTTAAGGTATGTATGAATGTATTTATGTACATGTATTTCCCAATCTCGTCCTATGCAATTCATATTGATTTATTAGATTCAATTCAATACAATCAAAACGAATATTTCATGTACCGTTTTTAACTTGAATGTGATCTTAATAATATCACGTATTCTACGTTTAAGTTTAGCGGCTGTGACTCGACACAGGCCGCAGGTCAAGACGAAGGCGCTGGACTGATCCTTTTTCAAACTATGGAAAAGTACCAATATTTAAGGACTTTATCTATATTTCCTCATGGCTTTAATTTTTTTTTAACTGCGCAAAAACTTTGAAAGATTAAGAATTCGCTAAAAAGAGTATCTAACTCTATGTCTCTTATGCAAAACTGTTTAACAATGTTAGTAAATTGTGAAAAAAGAATTGCAAGTTATAGGCAAATTTATTGTTAATAAACTGAAGGTTATTTTTGAGATAACTAATAGCACTCGTCAAAACAACGTCAGCCTTCTTTTTAAATAATTTAAGCTCCATCATATTATCGCAACTGGTACGTAACATGTGTATAAAGTTAGCGAAACAACATCAAGCAAAAAATGTCGCATATACCCATGAATTTGCCGTTTTTTGCCGTTAATTAGTTGTGGAAAAAATAATTTTGTCGCTCTGGTATTTTTTTAGATATAAGGTGTTTTGCTAACTTTATATAAAGTTAGCGAAGCACCCCTCCAAACTCAAAGTTAAACGACTAGGCTTTATGTCAAAATTTGCTGTTTTTTTGCCGTTCTAAGATGAGCTAGTTTACTTTTGAAAAAAAAATTAAAAACAAAAAAAATTGCAATTTTTTTTTTCAATGTTCAATAATTTTTAGAAGAAAGGGATAATAACATAATAGAAAAGCAAACCCGGTTTCTTTATGTACCACTTTGAAATATAAACAATCAACAATCACCATGGTTAAAATTCAAAAAATTAAGAAGCTTTCTTATCACAAGCAAACGACAAAATCAAAAACAGTTTTAATGCACAAAACAATTCAAACGGCAAATTATGCAACAAAAAAATTTATTATTTTTATTATTTTTAACCAATTTTTAACCCGCTTTCCAAGTCCCTATTTTTTTTTATAAGGCTGTTTAAACAAAAAACAATTAAACGACAAAATCAAAAACAGTTTTAATGCACAAAACAAGCCAAACGGCAAATTATGCAACAAAAA